>NW_009725627.1:48172-53146 GCF_000703405.1 Apaloderma vittatum
CAGCAGCTAAAGCAGCTGGCAGCTAGCAAGCAGGTATCTACTACTAAGCAACAAGTACAGGCTCCCAGCTGGCCAACTATGTCTCCTCCTGGTCTCTCTCCGCCGTATAGAGCAGGGTCATCCCCACACCATCAACCTTTCAGTCCTCAAAATGTTATGGTATCTGGCATGCCTGCTAATAATTTACCAGGAAACAACATTCAGAGTCCTCAAAACACTCTGCTTTCAAGCATGACTTCCAGCAGCACCCCATCCAATGGCCCCTCTCCTCCGTACGGGTCTGAGAAGCTCTCCAGTCCAGCTCTGAACCAGCAGCCCTTCAGCCCTCAGAGCTCCATGCTTCCCACCCTGACAGCAGCCAGCTTGCCAGCCAACAACATCAAAAGTCCACAGAACAACTTGGTTGCCAGCATGGCCTCCACAAATACTGGACCTTCTCCACCATACCGGCCAGAAAAACTGTCAAGCCCAGCTCTCCATCAACAGCCCTTCAGTCCTCAAGGTACATTAATCTCTAACATCACTCCTACTAGCAACCCCACAAGTATACAGAGCTCGCTTTTTAAATCAATGACTACAAACCAGTCCAAAAACATGAACATCATTATGCAGCAGCCATCCAGTAGTTTACAGACAGGTCTGGTGAATGAGAGCCCTGTTAGCCAAGACCAGTTCTCTTTCAATAACACCAAACCACTGTCTCACTTTGCCTCAGAGTCAGCTACTCAAAAGATGTCACCTCTGACAGCAGGACAAGGGCAGCAGTCTCTCATTCACTATCTCCAGCAGCAGCAGCAGCAGCCTGCCGCCGCGCAGCAGTCCCAGCAGACCAGCAGCAGCCAGTTTCTCCAGCAGCAGTTCCGACAGCTCATGCAGCCACATCGGGTGCAGAGACACATGCAGCCTGCCACGGTGCCGTCTCAGAGCAGACAGGTGAGAACGTCTCTTCTGCCTTATAGGGCTTCTGTGAAAATCCTGAGTCGTTTATTTTTGTATTTTTCACTTTTTGTTTTGAATGCAACGTCGCTAAACTTCTGGGGTGTGTGCACCGTGTACATGGACGAGGCAATAGCAATATTCTGGTGGTTAAATTAGAACAACTTCATTTTTCAATTGAAATGTACTGTAATTCCATCATGCATTTTCTTTTCTAGCCCAATGGAGAACTTTGTGTTATTAGGCAAAACACATTTCATACCACTGAAATGAATTATCTTACATGTGTTGGTGGTATTCTTATTTAGCTGGTATTGTAAGCTCTGGAGATGTTCCCATAGCATGCTTCCTATTTTGCTTTCAGTGGGAATATCTTTTATTTTTTCTTTGTGCCCTTCAACAAATTCATCTCTGTGTTATGCTTATGAGGCTTATGGTCTGGTGGGGTGAGAAATGAAGTTGAAATGAGTCCTTTATGGGCAGCAGGTCAAACAGTACAGTTCCCGGAGAGCAAAGAAGCAAACTTGAAATACCTGTTACTAGCATTTGCCAGAAGCAATGCCCTGCTTTGGATGAGGGCCATTCCCTACCCTTTGTTGATCTTAGATATCAACCGAGCTGCTAAATGCAAAAATGCAGCTGGCAGGAGAGAGACATAGCCCGGATTTCTCTTCAGCAAACTTCTCCCTGAGACTCCAGGAGAGGTGGGAAGCACTGTATGCTGCTACCCCAGATGAGAGATTTACTGTGAACAGGGACTTCAGGGCAAGGAAGGGTTTGGGGACACAATCTGAGAGCAGCCTGGTGTGAGGAATAAATAGCTATATTTTCGTTAGGATGAATAGTAGGAAATGTTGACCCTCCCCACCAAAGCCAAGTACCTTGTTGAGCTGAACCAACACTTTGGAAGCAGAATCCTTCCAGTTGCTTAGCTCTGCGTACAGGTACTCCATCAGCTCCTTGTGAAGGATTGAAACTCTTCTCACCCAGCAAACCAGAGATGGTTCTTTGAAACTCTGCTAGGGTTTGCTTGAGAGCATGGTCCTGAGCTGGGGAATACACTCCACAGCCTGAGTTTCTTTGCTTTTCTTCCCTGCTAGGTGATTGGTTCTTATAGATGTGGATTTTCTCAGTGTAGATGACTTAGTGTAACCTTGTCCTGTGACAGCAATGAGAAATAAGGGGTTAGTTACTAATTTTCAGGTTCATAGTGGTCAATCGGTGAGGTGCGTTTCCATTGTGCCACTTCAGGATCAAGTCATTCTTTTCCACACTCAGTATTCTCTTGTTTCAATACAGCAGCTTAAAACAGACAGCTGAGAAGGACCTGGTGACTTGCTGAATTTGCTTATCCAAACATAGAACATGTAATGATATGGCATATATAGTTCAATTTAAAGGGTTATTGATGTAAGGTCCCTAATGCAACAAAGCCCTGAAGCAATTACGTTGCTTCAAGCATGACAGGACCCTGTTTGTGTTCAGTGGGACTCAAGTTAAACACAAAGTAGAAGATCTTGCTGGCTTGGGATCTAGGAGTGTGGATGGACAGATGATTGAAAGCGAGTTGCTGCAGCTTCATGAATTACTGCCCATCACGCGTTTTACTCTGGAGGCAGTGTGGGTGAAGAGTAGTGTTTTACTAAATCCTGGATGATGGCTAGTAAGTTGGTAACTGCCGTAACACAACTGCGTTTGATCATAAGTCCATAACCTTTGAGCGCTTTTTTTTCCTCTGGCTCTGCTGCTGGGTGTGTGGAATTGCCACATTCCTGTTGGATTCCTGAGGTTTCCTGTGCACTAGCTTTCTTTTTCACACTTTTGTCTTACACCTCTGAACCCCCTACAAAAAAAAAAGAGAAAAAAAATTCCTGCAGTGAGTCTCTTTAATTGGACAAAATAACCCCTCTTCCACCAACTTTCCTATGCTGCATTTTTAGCTGATTCTTACTGTCAGAGAGAGAGTTGTTGTAATTTGCTTTCTATCAGTAAAGATCAAGGACAGTTAAGACAATGATTATAGGTGATGAGCATTTTACATTTTCAGACCAGTTAGGTAAGCTTATGGTGCCTCCCTCGTTTTACAAGTAAGACTTATTACAATAATTATACACCAAATTACAGTGCTTCAGCTTTACAGTCTGTTGAGCTGCCGAAGAAAGATGGTGGATGTTCAGGAGTGAAATATTTTGTTAGGTTTTGATAACTTTACTCCAAATCTCATAGAAGAAAATGTATCCTGAGTGCTGAATTAAAGGAAAAATTACATGGAAAAAATAATCTAGGTAGGAAACCATAAAATTTGGGGATACTTGCTAGGTTTTTTTGAATCTACCACATAGATCTATTATTTGTCTGCAATAGATTTTTTATTTACTTTGAGACATTGATACTGAAATTCTGAACCCAGCCTGCTGTGCACCAGTTTACTCCCTTATAAGCAAAGTAGCTCCAGTGGCTGTGGTTTTGATTTCCAGCAGCATACCTGGAGCTGAATTTGAGCTCTGCAGAATCTCGGTGCCAGTTTTCTCCTGAGGCAGGTGATGAATAGGACTTCTCAACCATAGAGCAGTTGTTTCATTAAAAGGCAAAATGTTAAAAGATTCAGAAGGCAGGGCAAGACAACTTCTGCTTCTTCAAAAATCTGTAACCTTCTGGTGGGAGATTGCCTTGCTTAACCTCATTCACAGATATTTGCCCAAATTAAAATAACAGCATTCCCTGGAATGTTGTTTAGCGTTGAAAAGTCACCCCCTTACTTTGTGTGTGTGTATTTGTAAATGTGACTAAAATTTGTAAAAAGAAGGCATAGTACTCTCTTCTTTTGAGCAAGAGGTGCAGCTTTGTACAGAAGAGGAATGTGGATGGTGGCCAGTTGGAGGGGGAACAATAAACCATGAAATTTGATGCTTGTAGCAGGCAGAGCAACACGGAGGAGAGAGCAGCAGCAGCGACATAGACCCAGGGTGAGATTTTCCCTGTTGGTTTAGCGCGTGTTAAAGCAAAGACTCCGCATTCCCAAAAGCTGGCTTACTGCTGGTGCCTCACAGCTATACCATTTTTATGCTTAATGATATATCTCTTAAGGGTGTAATCAGTCTGCACCCCAGATCCCGAATTGCCTGGACAACTGGTAAATCTGATAAGGGCTAATCTTTTCCCATCTGAAGCACTATGTCTTTATTGTTGAGCCTTGACGGGTATTGATTGAGGCACCGACAGTTTGCCTGGTGCGATATTGCAAAGCCGGGCAGTGCTAACATTGCTCTTGTGCAGGTTTTCATTTTACTCATGTAGGGCTGATGCTTGCTGAGTGAAATTACACTCAAAGGTCTGGACTCATAAATCCACAATATAAAGATGGTAGTAAATGCCAGAGAGTCAAAGATAGTCTCCGGAACTATGACACACTGATTTCTGCGCTTAAGCTCAGCCACTTGACTTTTTTGGCTGTTTCTGGGTGCGTGAAAAGCTGCATTTGCCCAGGCAGGTTGAATATTTGGGCATCTCCCTGATTTTCATGCCTAAATACAGTTTGTACTTCCAGATCTCCTACTCTGACATGTCAGATATGTCAGGCCCAATTCTGCCTTCAGCAACGCTGATACAACATCGCGGCTTCCAGGGGAGCTCCTCTTCTCCCACCCATATAAGAACAGACAAAGGTCTTGGCAAAGGGAAAAGAGGTTTCCCTGAAGGCAGGAAAATGAGCCGGTCATCTTTACAGTTAAAGTCAGGCTGGAAATAAAAAAAAACAAACAAGCAAACCAGAAACAAAACCAACTTTGGGTGGCCATTATTTTTCCAAGCCCAAGTCTGCCTGAGTTAAAATTCGAGATTCTCGGGGAGGACGGCAGTGTTGCCCACTGCACTGTGTGTACAATGTTGGAAACCAAAAGGCAGCTTAAAAGGTTGTTTTGTTGGGAGGATGTCGCTAATAAATAGCCATTGTTTTAGGTGGGACGCTCTGCGCATTTCTGAGCTCCATTTGCGCTGTAGGAGCCAAACGTGCTATTCTTAGAGCTCTCCACATTCCTG
>NW_009725627.1:53177-75552 GCF_000703405.1 Apaloderma vittatum
AGTTGTATGCTAGGTTGTCAGTGAAGGATATATTTGTTTCAGCTCCATTGCCAAAAATGATGGTAGAAGAAAAATGATAGGAGAAGCGACAGAAGGAAAAATAATATTATTTGCAGTAAAAGTGGTTATATTTTACTTCGTGTGGACTGCATATGAGATAGTGAAGAATATGCTGAAGACTGAAAAAAAAGGACTTGACAGTGTTTCTTTAACTGTGGTAAAAGCAGCAATACAGTATCTGAGTCGGCAGAGTAAATTACAGGTTGCAGAGAAACACCAAAACCCCTGAGCTAGATTAAATATACTAGGCGGAAAAAAATTAAACATGAGTTCTCTAAATATAGAAACAAAACTGAAGAAGAAGTGCACTGTTACAAAGAGCGAAGTGACCCAGAGCTTACGTGTCAAAGGTTAAATAAATATAATGGAATACAAAATACAGCTTTTATTAATATAAACAGGAATGTTAATACTAGGGACTGATTATTGGTGTCCTACGTTACGTGAAGCTGTTTCTGCGTGTAAGAAGTCAGCTCACCGTGACTGCTGGGTGAGAGCGTTCCCATTCAGCAGCACTTGGCTTCTGAGCTCTGATGTAGATTGATTAAGAGTTTGAACAAGCAAGGAACGCAGCCCACGGCACTGAGTACGTACAGTCCTCTTGTAAGTACAGGGGAAAATCTTGTTTTGTTTGGCACTTCCGAGATGTCACAAGGAGTCTTCCTAACACATAAAACAACTACAGTATCATGTATTATTAACAAGACCAAAAGTAGTGGCTGGATTTCATCTGCAGTTTTAAGCCCTCCCCCTTTTCTTTAAGTGTCATGCTTATCTTTAAAGCCACTTTGAATGAAATTTCATTTCTCACTCATCATCTTATTTCTTCTTTTTTCCTCTTATTTTTCTTTTAGTTTCTTTTTTCTTTTTCCCTTTTTTCCCTCTTTTTCTTTCTTCTTTTTCTTTTTCTTTTTCTTTTTCTTTTTCTTTTTCTTTTTCTTTTTCTTTTTCTTTTTCTTTTTCTTTTTCTTTTCCTTTTCCTTTTCCTTTTCCTTTTTCTTTTTCCTTTTTTCTTTTTTCTTTTCCTTTTTCTTTTTCTTTTTTCTTTTTTTCCCTTTCCCTTTTCTGTTTTCCTTTTTCTTTTCCATTTTGCTTTTTCTTTTCTGTTTTCCTTTTTCTTTTCACTTCTCTTCAGAAGAAGTTTTTAAAATATTACTTTTTTTTTCTTTTACTAATACTGTGGAGAAGAAAATCAGATTTGATTTCAAAGACCAGTGGTAGCACAATACCCAAGCAAAGCCTTTGAGGGAATGGAGAGCTTCTGAAGGCAAAGGACAAACCCTTCAGCTAATTAAGTGCCTTTGAATAAGCGAATAAAAGAAGCTGGTGATGAATCTGGATTACAGAGAGCAATGAGGCTGAGCCTTAAGTTTGACCTCTCCACAGATGTAAAAACATCTTCTTGAATGGTCATTTCTGAATTTATATTTATCCATGCACTTGCAATTGAGTCAGTATTTTTTTTCCAACATGGAATTTCTCCCCTCCCTTCTTCCAAGAGAGACTGAAAGGGACTTGACTGAAACTCTTGGACTCCCATCTTCTCCCTTCCCCTTCCTCCCCGTAAATAAATATGGTGAGATAAGCTTTGGAAAGTAAGGAGCAAACTTGTGGAAGGTGGGATGTTGCCCTCGACTCAACAACAGTAATGCAACATTTTCAGAAGCACAGGAATCAAGATCAAAAACTTGGTTCACATCTGATCTTCTTAGCCCATTGCTCTTACACCACGTTTTCTAGTCACGTGTGTTGTGATTAGATTCTAGGTAGAATCATAGAATGGCCTAGGCTGGAAGGGACCTTAGAGATCATCTAGTCCAACCTCCCTCTTGTGGGCAGGGGCCACCTCTCGACTAGACCAGGCAACACATGGGGACCTGTTGGATTACAGGTATTTCAAGGCATTTCCCTGTTGTAGTGGAGCCCTTGTAGCCAGGTCTTAACTGTCCCTGTTCTTTGGCTTGTACTGGAAGGGGTTTACAGGCACGGATGTTTCTAGCAGCTCTGCCTAATGATGGTTCCTTCCCGTTTAGCTGTTTAGCTATCTGTTATACTGAAAGCACTTTTGGACACCACATAGCACGTCATTAAGGGGAGCAATCTGCAAAGGAGAAGCTTATAAATAGACCAGATCCTTCTGCACACCACTTGGGGAGCATCCTCCCCCACTCTCACCAGTGCCCTCCCTGGGGATCTGAAATCCATGTGGACCCAACATCAAAGCTGCAGCTTTCCTCAGCCCGTCCAGGCGTCCCCCTTTGGTTATGACCTGTTTAAAAAAGTGGAAGATGTTCTGGCAGCAGTCTAGCACTTAGGACACTGACGACTCTACGGGAATCTCACTCTGGAGAAGTTAAAATCCACTTGGAAAGAAGAAAGGTACTCGGGACGTCCTGTAACCACCAGCAAGGAGTGCTGGGAGGTGATCCGGGAAATCTTCCTCGTGGTTACCTGCAGGACAATGAAGCGAGGCGTGTGCTGGCCAATGGCGTCATCCCCAGGGTTTTGAGGGAGAAAGACGAGAAGAAGGAACGCTCGTGTAGTGTGAACATGTAGATGGAAGTGGGACTTATCCCAGAGAAATGTAAGACAAGGCGAATTTCAGCCTAACAGGCTGCTTTTAATGGTTTTACTGGTGCCCAGGACCTGGGCTGTGAGTCAGTGCTGGGTCCCCCTCCTGCCCTGCCGGCAGGGCCGCTCAGCCGCAGCGTGAGCGGAGCAGACTGAGCCGTCAGAGGTTCTGCATTACCTCTAAAAAGACCTCCCTGCCTTTGTGGTTTGGAGCTTTAAGCAACAGACACTTGTTTCCTTCTGCTCTGCAGCGTGAGGTGGGAGAGAACCTTTTCTCCCAAAGACACAGGGAAACTGGCGGTGTCCTGCTAAAAAAGATCTGATTCATTTGATGTGGAACCATTTTCTGATGCCCATTTGTACCAAAACCACCCTCACCAGCCCAGGCGAGCAGTTTCTCTCACGGTTTCTAGGAGGCTTGGTAGCAGTATTCACAAGTTTTCCTGCGCTAAACATCAGCTGAATCAGGCCTCAGCTGCAGATTTTCTTGCATCTGTTTTGTGTGGGGTTTTTTTCCAAGTAACAACAAAAAATAATCCATATGCAGAAATCTTTAATTTACACTACTTATGGAAAAGCTTTTGAACATTTCTTTTTTCTCAACTGTGCCCTTAGATAAAATGAAGTTACAAACATCCAAGGAATCTAGGGAACTCAGCGACCTTCTCGCCATTTAGCTTTGTAATGAATGTCGTAACTTCCTTCTGTGTATCATTTTTAAAAATAACACCATGAACAGTGGTTAATGAAGGGTAGGACACACAACTTGCATCTTCACTTACAAGTCCGTGCACCCATAATTCTTACAGTGAAAAGGTGTGTTTGTGGCACGACGTGCTGATGAATAGCACTGAGGAAATGGTTTCCATGACCCTGTTGTACACCCAACTCATTTCATTTGTGCTGTAAATTCCCATTAATATCTTAATTCCATTTTTCGTCCACGTTTGTGGGAGATAGGTTTGTTCATTGGCTGTATTTTCTTAGCAAATGGCAGTTTGAGGAGCTTATTTTGAGCTGAAAGCAGCCTGGCTTTCAGAAAATGGTCTCAGTTCCCTAAAGCCATGCCTTTCTTACTACTTCAGATTTGATGCCTAAATTAATAATTTATTTTAATATTTCTTACAGTGATACTGTGAGAATATGGTTTGTACCCTTGATTTTTGGGGTGGTTTCTACGCAGGATTGTCCTGTAGTAGTCTGAAATGACATCTGTGTTCCACAAGGCAGAAATACGTACAGAAGCAGGGTGTAATTTAACAGTTAGAATAAAAAGCAAGCAAATAAATAAGAGAGGCCCTCAGATGCTGTTAAAATCCTGGGCCTGGCGCCGGCCGGCGGGTCAGCAAGGGGGGGTGGCTGGAGCAGCCGACTTTGTCCTTCTGCTCGGCCCCTCTGTCATTTCTGCCTCGCTGCAGTAAACGCAACGCACCAAAAAAATAAAGTACAAACTTGTTTTGTTTCAGATGCAATACTTAGAAATAACTTTCCTGGTAAAATGAACTCAGTCTCCTTGTTTGGGGTTTTTTTTTTTTCTTTGGGCATTTTGGAGAAATCTCAGTGTGTGTGGGTGGGGGAAGACAAAGCCGGGGCTGTAAACAGGAACTGATATTGTCTCCGCGGCTCAACGGGGAGAGAAACTGAACTGGCCTGGGTGGTTCTTTCGTACATCTGCGAGCCTGGAAACACTGGGATGATTCACAGTTTGCTGATTAATACAGGATCGAGCAAAATGGTGTGAATTAACGGCCATTACAGAGCTGGGCTGGATGGCAAATATCCCCCTAGAACAAATGATGTTGCACGAAGATTGCTTGGAGGAAGAGGTAATGGGTCTTAAATACAAATTAGAAGCAGTCCCGTCAAAGCTGTTAACATTAAGGTTTGAAAGCCAAACACTATTATGAGCTGTCTTCAAAAACTGTACATTTAGGAAGTGCATCAGTCGGCTGTGTTGGCTGTGTAATATTTCTGTCTCGAGCACTTTGGACTGTTTCAAGCAGCTGGCACTAATAATTATTGGAAATCCACAGGCAGAATGAAGCAGCTCTTCTTAGGGCTTTGAAGGCTGATCACTCTTTTACGTGTATGTTCTAAAGTTAATTTTTTTATAACATATATAAATGCAGATACTATCATTATCGGTGTGTAATGCTTAAAAGCACTACTGTTAACAAAAAATATTCCTATTTTATAATTTAACCCTTTGCACATGGGAAGGTTAAAAGAAGAAGATACAAAATACTTTAGCATAAATGATATCCTCTGTATAACCAGCAAAATTATTTAACATTTTTCACTGAAGTAATGAAAACACAATACGGTAGATCGGTGTCAGACAGATGCAGATGGAAATGCAGGTTATGGACAAGCTGTGCCGAGCTATTTTTCCCCATTACAGAATTGATAAGAGACCCACAAGGAGGGTAAGCCCTGTAATGTAGACAAAATAATATGATATCCTGGTCTAAGACATTACATTAACAGCTTGATCTTGTAAAGATTCAAATACACACACCTAAATTTACGCAGTGGGAGGTCATTCCAGGCTGACTACAGGATTATTTCCGAGAGCAGAGTGAATCATGTGTGTGTATAGTCTTGGTATGCTCGAGAAAGACTGAAGGTGGAGAAGGATGCAGCAAAGCGCACAGTAATCGTCAGCAATGGCATGTTAGTGCTACAGCAAAAAAAGAGAGTTGGAAGCTTTGATGTCCTTGTTCCTACCTCAGCTCTAGTTTATATTTGAATTATTCTGGGGGTTCTGTTGTGCATTTTTTTCCAGGGGTTTAGTACCAGCATTTTGTAAATATGCCAATCTTTGAGTAAGTTTATGTTTTAATCCACCGGTCATTTGTTTTAGTCCACTGCTCATTTGCAGTCCTCTGGGGTTTGGTTTTTTACAGTCATGAATTGCAGAAGCAAAATGTGCCCCTTGCCAGAAAGAAAAGCTGCCCTCTCGTCTCCGGCCCAGCAATAACAAAAGCAAATGAGGAAGAAAAAATTCTTAACACAGACTTTTCCCCTCTCTTTCTCTTTTGTGATTGCAGGCTGCTGATGTTAATGTCTTTCTTCCCTTTCCAGAAAGGTGAGGACATACTATCTTGGGATACCAGTAGCGTGTACCCCTGTTGTAAACAAATCCATTTCTCAGTACTTAAATACTCAAGGCTTTTAGAAGCTTTTCTTTGCATAATAAATGCGTTTAATATTTCCTTTACTCTCTGACATTATGAAGTATATACTGTTACTGTGCTGGCTTGAAGGGTAGTTCACACGGCGCTCGTATTTGCATAGTCTGTTTTCTTTTACCCTTGCTCCGAAGGGCGTGTTTGAGCAATGAATGAATGATCGTGTGAGCATTATTTTTTTGTTTCGTACAGCCCCCTTTTTCTCCTCCTTTCCAGCTCAGTCAGCACACTTTCTGCAGCGGCAGTTTAGTTTTCTACGTGGAAACGGGGCGTTTAGCAGAATAGATGCATAATGAGGATGAGATACTTTTTTCTCCTTTCCCTCCTCTCCCAAGAGATACCCTGTGACTTCCTCTATTAGTCCATTAATCGCCGTAGCTCAAAATTCAGTCTGATCAAAGGAGCAGAATGAGGTTGAAAAGTGCAGATTCTGGCAATTGCCTTGACTGTTTAGATTCCCCGCTGAGCTCATTTAGAGCTGGAATTAAGCTATTCCCGCTGTATTTTCCGTCCTTGGCTCGGCGATGGGGGAGTGCTGAAGGCGGCGCGGCCGTTCCCGCACCCGGACCCAGCCTGCGCCGGAGAGCAGCTTCCAGGAGCTAAAGAGCTGGATCTCCCCGTGCCAGGAGAAAGCTGGGTAATCTTGTCTTAGTTTGATAAGAAGGTCTGTGTTTAGATTGCATTTGTTACTCGACTGCAGGAAAAGTTAACTGAAGGTGCCGGGGTCAATGTTGATGATTCTGCATTTTTTGGTTTAAGCGTCAGGTTTCTGCCTCTTGCAGCTCTCTTTGCTGAGGTTGATGCCTGTTAGGAGTGGGAAGGAAAGAACTTTAAGAAAAATATATAATGCAAATGGAAAATTTATAAACAACATGCAGTTTCTTGTAAAAGTTTTCTTTACAACATAACGACTCACTTAAGGAATCCAGTTGTTTTTAATGCCTATTTATATGCGCAGTTAGAAACTGGTGCTGTTTTCTCTCATTAATAGTCTTGTTGGTTCTTGTTTGCTTAAGGCAAAAATGCAGACTGCCCATACCTGTGTTGTTTGCTGCAGATTAACATCTGATTTTGCAATCCTTGCACATCTCAAATTCCAATTGATGTAACCCGGAGTGACAAGTTCTCCAGGAATAGTGTCGGACTCTTGATGTGATTCTGCAGTTCCCCAAAGTGTGTTAATATTACTCAAACAGAGGTAGACTCATTTCATGTGTAAGTTCTAATCTCATTAAGGTGAATTATTGTTACTGCAATGTGAATGGCATCCTATTATCAGAAAATATAAGGTATTTAATGGTTTAAGAGTGCGTAAGGTCAGCAAGAACAGAGAAATGCTGATAACATCACCAGAGACTGTGTGATGGTCCTGAGATGTGAGTAAATCTTTAACTGAAAAAAAAGTTTTACTAGACATATCAGTGTTTTCCCATAGTTAAGGGCTTTGTCTGAAATCCCCCACATTTATTTATGCTGTATTTTACTTTCAGAAAAGAAAAAAAAGAAAGAAGAAAACCTACATGCCCAAAACTGACAATTTAATAAGAACTTCTTTTATTAAGAAAAAATTTTGGCAGTGAGGGGGTAACTGGACAAAGCCATTTAGTGCCCAGTCCAGAGTCTGAGCTTTTCCCTACGTAGGTGGCATATATCTATCTATATGTCTATAAATTTTAATTTAAAAAAGACCAGTGACCTTCAGCACGAACCCTGTGTGAAATATGATTAAAAAGGAACTCCTGACTTGGGTGTGCTGCTCCATCCTAGGTTGCCCCAGTATATAGAACTACTGTGCTTTAGCTTGCAGAGGTTTCCTCACATTTCGTACTTTATAAAGCATTTTTCAGTACAGTGAGTTAAAATCTTGCCCACTCTGTAATTTCTTATTTTTTCTGCTTATGGTAACAGTATTGAGGCGTTTCATAAGATGAGCGCTGTCTAGCTGCAGTTAAAATACACATTTTTGTCTTGATTAAGCTAGAGGGAGGGCACCTACCTGCTGCCTAGGTTGCTGTCAAACTGAACTGAAAGTGAAGCTGAATTGTACTCTGTCCTAACAGAGCCTATTTTCTCCTTCTGTCTGGGTACCGAAAGGCTTTTGCTGCACAAACATTTTCCAAATAAAACATTTCTGCCAATTTCTGAAGAAATCTCAGAACAAGTACCACCTTAGACATGCTGGAAGGAGTCCTGCGCCACGGATTATAAACTGAAACAGTTGGCCAGAATAAGGAATTAAAGTAATCCCTGATATTAGGAACATGAAAATGAGATGACCTTCTGTGTATGCCCTGTGTGAGTTTCTAACCCGGTTGCGCTATAGGCTCCCCTTTATCACTGTTCCTCCGTACCTTTACTGTGCAGAAAACAAAAGACCAGCCATTTGGCGGGGAAACTGGAACACATGCTTGCAAATATTACAAACTTTAAATGCATTGTGTTTTAACAGTCGTTCGTGATTGGAATGACAGGAAGGAAACGAGCAGAAAACATCCTATGCTATCTCTATATAAAATCTTGCTTGGGAAAGATACAGTTACCACAATAATGATCATACGCTAATTGATTCATTGTGCTGGGAGACAAGCGCCGAGTGGAGGAGCCAGCGGGGTCATTTTCTTACTCCAACTCCACTTTGGTTGTTTGCTGAGGAAGGGCAGGAGAGGGTTATAAAGCTGCTGCCACTACATTCGGCGCGTGTTTTTCTCAGAAAAGAAGAGACACCGCCAGCCAAGATCTCTTTCCTTTGGAAATTGTGGCTGGGAAGGGCCCCTTTGGCTCAGCAGACAAAGTGGGCAGGCAGACAGCCCCTTTCCTGAATCCCAGGCAGGCACCAGACGGCTGAAGGAAGAGAGGCACCAGGCTGAATTAGATTGCCTCCTGCTTTGGACAGTAAGGCAGAGAGGCAGGCTTAATTGCTTTGCAGCTGTTCATTTTTTCCCCTTCTCCCTCCCCTGCCCTCTTCTCCCTCCTTCCAGCTGACCCCGGCAGCAGCTCTAGCCCCAGGGAAACCTTGACTTCGGGAGAGGCATCCAAGGTTTCGGGACTCATTTTTATCAGCCTTTACACCCTTCCCTTCAATCCAGCAGCAAATGGGAAGAGAAGGCATTAAGGAAAAAAAGGCTCTTCTGCATAACCAGTAATTTGTCGTGTTTTTGCTGGGTTAGTTTGTACACTGGTTTCCGACCACTGCTTGTGGCAAGGGGCAGGCTGGGACAGGGGACGGGGCATCCTTTTGGGAGAGGCAGCTGGGTGTCATCGCGGGTGACTCCTGGCATCCTGTCCGAGAGGACAAACTGGGACAGCCTTGGAACGAGCCCCCTGCGATGTGGCACTCCATGCAGTGGGATTTATGAGACATTTGAGAGCTGTGATACTCAGATCTCCCAGCTGCAGAGATCTCCCAGGCTGCTGCCTGGCAGCGTGAACATCCGTTGGGGTTGATTTGGTGGTGTTCTCACCGGTAAAAGAGCCTCGACGCTGACATGTTCTTGACCTGACTGTTAAAGGAAGAGCCTTTTTGAGCATGGGACAACTTAAAGGCGTCTCCAGCACTCGGAAACTGGCTCAGGCCAGATTTGCAGATTTGCATGTATCTCACAATCCCAAACTGTCTGAACCTCGTGTTTGTGCAGGAAACAAGAGTTCATTTTCTTAATTCTCTCACCCCACTCACGGATTTAAAAAATTAAAAACGTGTTTCCGTGCCTTAGTAATGAGGCTGCAGTCAGCTTTCAGCTCACCTGCTTTGCAGAGAGGGGCTTTGCTCATCCACTGCTCAGCCAGCCTTCCTGGATCTGTTCACCTCCAGCAGCAATGTCAAGCTAACCCAATTTTGCAGCTGGTATCGAGTGCCAGAGGCAAGCTTTGTAGATGTCTCTTTAATTCCTGCACTTGTAGAGTTTAGTGTATATTTTCCCTCCAGTTCCACTGACTCACACGGTCCTTGGGGGCAGAGGCAGGGGGAGAACAAGGTGGCTATAACGCAGGTCTGATTTGCTCATCTGGTAAAGCCAGTCGTCAATGAGCCTTTCCCCGCCCTGACCACAAAGATAGCCCTTCTCAGGACTCTGTTTCGCCTCCCAGTTATAGTTATGGGATCAGTAGTTTCGTACTTGACTGTCCTCCTAGGCCGACTGCATCTCCTCTGCCAGGGTGTCATGTCCGGGTGATTGCATTAAGACGTGAAATGCCCGGTGAGCCGACAGTGCGACGCGGGGCATCGCGATGTTGGGGAGCATGAGCTGTCATGGCACACTAATCTCTTTATGCAGGACATATTTGCTGCTTATTTGTTAGGATATCCTTAACAGCATAAACCAGAACTTGAGGTGGGCACCGGTGCAGGTTTTTGGCACGTGTGTCTGAAGGCACAAAACTGTTATGGGGACCTTTTCTCCGTGCCACTGGAGAGAGGGAGGGTGTCATTCCTGGAAAGGGGAAGCAGCTACCAGGTGCTTTGGAGGTCAGAGAGATTTGTGTCTGTAAGAAATAAGGTACGGTAACATCTAAGTGACTTCTTTTTCTCTCTTTTTTCTTTTTCTTTTTCTTTTTCTTTTTCTTTTTCTTTTTCTTTTTCTTTTTCTTTTTCTTTTTCTTTTTCTTTTTCTTTTTCTTTTTCTTTTTCTTTTTTCTTTTTTCTTTTTTCTTTTTTCTTTTGTCTCTAATCTGTTCAACACACAGCCTGCAATAACTCTGGCGGTTAGATTTGAATTAAAACCTGCTCCGCAAAGTAAAAAGGCTCTGGAGCCTCATTGCAGAGACCGGAAATCCATTGTGGTGTCCTGATTAGTGCCGCTGAAATGGGAAACCTTTCTCGAGGCAGATAACTATCTCGCGAATGAAAATATAACCTGTTAATCCTGAATTTTAACAAGGATGGTTATGCAACTCCAGGCCAAATGCAGGATGTGTCCTGTCTGTGTGCTCCTTGGTCAGAAAGGATTTGCTGGTAGGGAAGGGTGGGATTGCACCCCTGCAGCACCCTCTCCCAAAAGCACCCCGGTTCTGTGCCAGAGGCAGGGACAGGGGTGCTGAGGGGTAAGGCTCAGTGCAGAAACTGGGGTTAACATGTTGGGACCAACACCTCTGAAGCTTCTGGCTGAAGTATATTAAGATAGAGCCTCTGTTTAATGTTCCTCCCTATGCCAGTCGCTGCCACCAAAGGAGTGGTGGTCCAGCTGGGACCATCCGTGTATTTGCAGTCCCATAATAGTCCCTTTAATTATGGGTTACAATAGGTTCTGGTTTTTCCTATGTTGATAACAAGTTCCAGGGTGTAAATAACTGCAATTAAAACAAAATGCCTAACGATGTACCGTTTCACACCTATGCAGTCTGCTGGAGCCTTGGCTGTGCAAGGAATTTTTTCTTCTGCCTAGAATATTTTATAATTGTTTTACAAAGAGCACATGGATGCTCCAGTCATTAAGAAATACCAACCAAGATACACGGTGGCACCAGGCAGCAGACAATGAATAGCTATGCCTGTGCCAAGGATGTCAGAGCTCTCCTTTCAGATGCGAGGCCGTGGTTCGTTTGACTACTTCTGTATATTGACCTCTGTTTTTTAAGAAAAACACAATCAGGATTGCTTTATTGTAGGACCCTTTGACTCCCTCAGAGACTTTGGGTGTCTGCTGATCAGAGCAGCACATGGGTGGCCACGTACTGCAGTCCGAAACATCTCTGCTGCATTTGGGTGCTTGCAGGCAGATGCTGCGGCCCCTTGCTTCGTGCACTTAGAAGAGCCAGTCTATGTGTAAAAATAAGTGGAAATAGGCCTGGAGACTCTAATAACCAGCAGGAGTAGGGAGGTGACTGTCCCCCTGTACTCAGCACTGGTGAGGCCACACTTTGAGTTTTGTGTCCAGTTTTGAGCACCTCAATGCAAAAGAGATAACAAGGTGCTGGAAGACAGCGAAGCTGGTGAAGGGCCTGGAGAATAAATCTTATGAAGAATGATTGAAGGAGCTGGGCCTGTCGAGTTTGAAGAAGAGGAGGCTGAGGGGAGACCTCATCACTCTCTACAAGTACCTGAAAGGACATTGTAGAGAGGCTGGTGCTGGTCTCTTCTCACAGGTAATTAGTGGTAGAGCAAGCAGGAGTGGCTTCAAACTGCAACAGGGTGGGTTTAGACTGGACATTAGGAAAAAAAATTTCATAGAAAGCGTAGTCAGATGGTGGAATAGGCTGCCCAGGGAGGTTGAGTCACCATCCCTGGATGTGTTTAAAGGTCATTTAAAGGTGGTGGGGGGGGATATGGTTTAGGGGTGAGCTTTGCAGAGCAGGGTTAATGGTTGGACTCGATGATCCCAAGGGTCTTTTCCGACCTGAATGATTCTATGATTCTATGATTCTAATCACACTGGCTGAGGAGATAGGGGCCACAGTGAGAGGGGAATTCACCTCTGCTTTCAGTGAGGAGGCGTGGAGTGACATCTCTCATTTCCAAAACTGGCTGTGATGTGTTTGATGTGGAGCCTGCGAGTGGAGCTGCTTAAATATACAAGCGTGCCTAAAAATGTTAAAAGAAAAGCAGTGCTATTTTAAGACTCTAGAATCAGGGATTAAAAATAGCCCAACTGGTGTGTTGGTCCTGACTGGGTGTGTCGATCCTAAAACATCACCACAACTGTCACTTCCCTTTGAAGCAGCTTGTCGGCTAATGACCACAGCAGCAGAGCCTCCTCTGTGTTTCCACGTTCTCTCGATAAGCACAGGTCAACGATAAGATGCTCCCCAGGCTGACGTGTCCGTTGCACAAGCCCTGGCTTTGCCGACTTGGGCCTGTGGGCACACACAAAGGGAAGGTGGGGCACAGGCTGTCGGGGAGCGCTGCGGAGCTGGGATTTGGTGGTGGGAGGTAGTGTTAGCAGGGTAAAACAGAGCTCACTCTGCCAAGCACAACCCACGGAGCCAGGTTTGCTGAACCCCAGACAAAAGACATAATTGTTGTGTAGTTAAGCCCTGGTTTGAGACTTGTGAGACGTGGGTTTAGCTCTCTCCGTTGTCAGCGTTCCTCTGTGACTGGTTGGGATTCATCTTCCTGCTCCCATCATTTAGGCTCTGTCTGTGACCAGTGGAGGAACAGATCTTTAGAGGGTGATTTCACCTCACCCTACCGTTTGGATGTGATGGATGGTCTGTGGTGAGGGAAGCCTGGATAACACACATAGACTTGGCCCTTGCTTGATGGGGAGACCTTTATTTTCTGTCTTTGGAAGCAGCAGCAGCTGTGGTGATCTGGTATACAAAAATGTGTGAAGTTGAAAGTCCTATAGGTACCTTAAATAGCTGATTTCTGCCTCAGAAAGCATTTTGTTTCTGTCTGTTTTTTCCAGTGCGGTGGCTGGAAAGAAGTACATTTGATGGTGTTCCACCACCTCAGTACCGCGGGCAAGCAGCTGGGAGACAGGCTCTTCTCTGGCGGCTGTTTCCGAGAGGAATTCTCGCTGGCTCCTGCACCGAGTAATGATATGTTTATTTGCAATATGTGGAGCCAGGAGTCGTCTCTCGATGATAGGGATCTGGAGACTAGTAAACAAAAGAAGGCAAGGTTGGAACTCAAACTGTAAGAAGCATGTTTGGGTCTAAAGAAAACAACTATAAAGCCAAATAAGGACAGTGTTCAAAAAGGTCTGCAGTCGTCTATCTCAGGACAAGGTGCAAATATTACCTGCCAAGCCCCTGCACTGCTAGGATGCCAAAATCTGAATTATTCTTACAGGGAGCAGCCTGTACTCAGAAGGTGAAAAAAAGGAAGCTTGTTGGTTGCTCTTCCTTTTTCTGATAGATAGAAGTGGGCCAGGAATCTCTCCTAGTGTAGCTGAGTCTTCTCCAGAAAGGAGGAGCTTATTTCCTGTTCTCTCAGTGGAGGAAAGCTTGCACATAGGCTGTGTCTAGCATCAATTAAAGCAGCACAACAACCTGATGTCTGAAGGTTTCCAGGAGCTCCTGCTAAATTCTCCCTCCCTAGCCTGCTTGTAACACAGAGCAGCCGTGTCCTGACACGATGCTCCTCTGGCACAGAACGAGGCACTTGTGTTTCATGGTGATAGAGAGATGACTTCTGTCAAGAAACAAAAGGGGACAACAGCACTGACAAGTAAAGATCTTACTGGTTCAAAACCAATAAACTGACGGCTCTATTTTCATACCTGGATGCTTTGAACCAACTACTTAGAAACAATATTTTGGCAATCTGCTGTCTGCAGTAAGCATCTTTGTTCTCTGCACTGCTGACAGTCAGGGAACTTCTAGGGGTGACCTGGATGTGGATATCGAAGGTTACAGTAAGTGCCAGGTCAAAAATCAAAGCCCTAGTCTGGAAGTGGAGTTGTTACTTCAGTCTGAAAATGGGGACTTCTCTCATAGCTCGCTGTGGTCGGAATTGCTTCTGGAGGGCAATAGAAGGACTGATTTAATGCTCCATGTCTTTTTTCTTTTACACTGAACTCTTAATTATGCCTGCATTTCGCTGCAGATTAGCAGGGAGTGCGGTGCGGAGCCTGAGACCCCTGGGGTGCCGCAAGTGCCCGGATCTCCTCTGCCCTGGCCCTGGGGTGTATTTACAGAGGAGATCTGTGGCTCTGCCAGGATGCGTGCACACACATGTACACACACACACGCACAGACATGTACACACACACACATGCACACGTGCGCACGCACACACAAACACACGCTCTCACACTCTGTTACAGTGAGAAGCAGCTCACTTGGCTTTTTATTAGTGCTTCCTCCTTCTTTTCTATAATCATTGCAAAACAGGAACAAATGAGTGTGTCGCTTTAAACCATGAAACCACTTAGTCCGTAAAGAGAGATTTGGCGTCTTTGTGCTGGCAGTGACAGGCCAGCTCGGCACTCCATAGTGATCCCACTGTTCTCCCTCTGCCCTGCACCCCGCCGCCGCTCCCCACCCCCTCCGAGATTTGCTCCATGTTTGCCTGCCTCTGTTTTTGTGGTTGGTAACCAGCAAAAGAATGGAATGGATTTAATGATTTGTTGGCTGCGGTGCCGGCATGATTAAGTCAATAAAGCTGCAAGCTGAAAACAGTGTAGTTACAGTATATGACTTTAACCTTGTTAATGCATGTTTATGTCCTCCTGCCCACTGTATAGCTGTACGTTGCATAAAGAAGATCTGACCAATCTTTAACCCATTAAATAATTCATAAAGTGAGAGCCGACATCAGCTACTTGCGGAGCGGATCAGTAACCACGGGGTCAGCAATAACTTTGGCTCCCTGGACCATATCCAGCGTGTTTAAACTCTGGTGATGTCACCAGGCAAGCTTCTAACCTTAATCATTTAGATGGGAACAAAGGGAAGTTAACTGTTGACACGCAGTGTCACTGCCGAAGGAACACGTGTGAGTGCTCTGCCACATCTCTGCCTTGCAGGGAATGTGGACGCACTCCAGCCTCCTTGCTTCTTTTATACTCTTCCCTCTTTCCTTGCAGCAAAAGTGTGGCTGGCCAAACGTTCAAAGGCACGTGTTTGCTAGACTCCTGTTATCTTGAGTGGCAGAGGCACCAGAATCCCACAGAATTTCAGGGAAACGTTGGCTGCCTTGAGAAGATGGTATTTGGAGGCCCTTGGATGTTTTTTTCATTGTAGATAAATTTTGAATTAAAAGTATCTCCTGCCGTGTAAATGACATAGAAGGTTGTATAATGGGGGTGGAAGGGGCAGAAGCCAGGGATGCAGGAGAGGCTGTGGAGTGAAGCAGGACTGTTCTCACCCCAGCACAAGCTCTCACAGTAAAATATCAATCAGGACTTTCCGGAAAGTCCTAGGATTCTCATCCATAACTGCTTCATTCAGCCTCTTTTCATACCAGTCAAAACAGAGGGCTGACTTCTCCTCACACACAGCTCCCAGCTGGGCACTGAGGGGTTCTCCGGGTGCAGCCGTGTCCGTAGGTCTTGCAGCGGCTTCTTTTGCTGGCACATGAGGATTGAGTCATGGGATCACGGGGCGTGAGGCCGGAACATGCTGCGCTCCGCTGATCCGTGCAGCCAGGTTATGGGCCTGAGGGGACCATTACAACTTGGTGTAGTTTTAGTGCTGTTCTGAGAAGCAACCAGCTGTGGCTGGACCCGGAGGAGCGATGCAAAGAGGAGGACACGACAAAATCTCCTATGCAGGGTGAAGCAGAAGAAGCCCTTCCAGCCCGTGCCGGTGAGGAGCGCGGGACGTGAGGCTGCTGCAGGGCTTCGGGGTCATAACGCGCAGGCGTGGGAGAGGCACCGTCTCAGGAGGCTGAAGACATAACCCCACGCTGCCCCGGGAACTGACCATCCTCCTCCTCTTCAGGGCGCAACTTTAATTCCTTTTGGGGAGAAACAGAGACAGGGAGGGATGAAGTGACTTGCCCATAGTCACGTGCAGGAGCTGTGTGTGATGGAACTGGAAAGTGCAGCTGGGCATGCGGGCCCAAGGCCATACGGGCAGCTGTTATCCTGTGACTCAGTCACGAAATAAACTCACCGTTCAAGATCATCTCCTTTAGAGGTGGCTTGGGAGTTCACCTTTAATGAGCCCATTTTCTACGTCTCCTTCTGACAAATTGCATGCTCATAGTCTCAGGAGCTAACCCTCCGCTGTGTGCCCAGAAGGACACTTGCTCGTGCAAGTCAACTCATGGGAGGCTGGTGTTCCTCTCCGCACAGCCTGTATCCACATGTGCTTGCAAACAGACCACCATGATGTGCACATTGTTTCTAGGACTACTGGAGCTATTAAAGGCACCCAGGTAAAAATTCTCACAGGGTTATTTGTGAGCCAGATGGCTGCGGACAGCAGAGCATATCGCAGAACCCACCACATCAGCCCAGCAGTGAATTTTCCAGGTGCTAAAAGATGCACACCTTGAATCGGAGATCAGAGCTGGGGCTTTCAGTCTGTTGTTGCCAGCATCTGCAGCCAGAGCCCGGCGGGGAGACTGACCCCCCGAGCTAGTGCTGATTATTCTCAATCACTCAGATATTCCCTGTTGCTTTATGGGTGTGCTAATGAAGACTCTCAAATTAATTTACCCTGATTTTTTTTTTTTCCGGTTGGTTTGGTTTGTTTTTGCCGTAATCCAGAGCAGCAGTCTCTGCTTCAGAGAAGATGCTCCAGAATTTATGGCAAGTCCAATCTGATCCGAGCAGAAATTCTATGTTCTGTTTTCTTTGTTTTTAGCTTGGAACATTGTGTGCTGCGCCTGAAAATCTTTCTTCACCGGTCTATTGTTTTCGATGAATGAACCCACAGACACCTAGTGATGTTTTATTATCACTCACCCCCCATAGGGTATATAGCGGGTGGTAATTTTTGTGCAGTGACTGCGTTTTTTTTCTGCTTGATGGAAAACAGTCACTCCAAGCATATGCTAATGCTGAATGGGGGGGTCCCAACTTCTGACCCATAGCTAATATCCTGCAAGTCACATGAAGCTACCAAGAATTCTTGAGCTGGAGTTTGAAATGGTTGTGTTATCAGCAAATAAACACCATTAATTGCTTCTAATGTGTCATGCAGTGGTTAAATGACAAGATCCTTATTAATATGCGTGTATATCAGCCTTTTCAGTGTATGTGAGGGGGAGTATGAAGTGGTAAAATTATTTAAAATTAGTGGGGAATATTTACAGGAAGGCATAAAGAACTGTCAGTTGAGGAAAGCAGCATTTTATGTTCTTGTCCCAGATGACCTTGCTCCAAGGACAAATCAGAGCTTGATGAAATGAAGCTGCAGATGGCTAGTGATCTCAACTCTGTAATAATGAAATGACACAAGAAAAAAATGAGACATCTACAGTTTGTAAATACAATCTGAATGGAAGGGGAGAAAAAGGAATTTTTAAGGGGAGATTGAGTTGACTTGGTTACCGCAGTTCAGCTTCGGGTGTTTTAATAATAATTTCCATTTTAAAAAATAATGGAATCACTTCTTGTTCCCCATGCTCAAGGTCACCTTAATACATTTTTCTTTTTTAACATCCAAATATCTCAGTTTTAAAAATTTGATCATGAGGACTACCTAGTCACAGCCTACTTTGTAACCATTATTTTAGCATATTATTTATTGCTGCATTTTGTTTTGTAAGTCGTGGTGGTGATTTTTGGCACCTGATTGGGTAGACGATCTGATAACAACTGTTTCAGGTATTTGAGCAGTTTCATCTAATAGCAAAGAATAAGCTTGTGAGAGGTTTAATACTGAAAAAGTGATGTGATACTTTGTGCCAGGGAGTGTTTGCTTGTGCACTTACGTGAAAAATCAGGAGTATATACTGTTGGGTTTTGCAGGTGGGCAGGTTTTCATGCGAAGGGCTTCTCAGAAGCAGATAGGCAGCCAACTGCTGTTGAAAGTTAGCAAGACTTGGGTGTCTGCCTCTGCAGACTGAACCTTTGCAGGAAAAGGGAAAAGAAATTCGTGGAAACATTAACTCAGAGAAATCAAGGGATTTCAAAATCTCTGTGATCCAGACCACCTCACTGCAGTTTGCAGAGCTTTTCAGAAATGGGAAGGTAGAGAACTGATTTTGCCTATTAGCACAAGATTTCCTGACTGTCACTTTATTAGTGAAGTCTTCACTTTTTTTTTTTTTTTAAATCAGATTTTTTCTGCTTTCCCTAGTACATAAAATCACCAGCCAGTCATCACATTTCTCCGCAGCAGCTTGTGCCGGGCGTTGAGCTAACCCGCCTCCTTTTGAATCTCATCGACACCTCTGAGAGCATGCCTTGACATAACACAAGGATTACTTGAGTCAAACCACTTTATAGATACGAGATGTTGTAGTTTGTCATCACAGCAAGTGCAACCTTGTAGAGACAGGCAGAAGGACTACCGGCTGAAATTGGGTGAGATAAATACGGTTTTAGATTATCTCATTGAATTTATAGGCAAGCTGCCCTCCATGGGAACGCGAGAGTGGTGTCAAGGGTTGGAGAATCATGATAGCTGTACAAGCCAAATATAAATATTTTGTTCTTTGCAGAGAATTCAATTTTGGATCTTGACTATATGTTATTTAGACAGGTACAAAACACCCATCTCTACATCTTTGGGTGTATACACACAAAAGCAGATACAGTTTACGTTAACATATGGTGGTGCAGAGCCTGGTGGGGATGACTGCAGCCCTATAGTGTTGCTCTCAGGTGGAAGAAAAGTGGGTACCCAGGTCCTATTGCCATTAGGGTCTGGCAGAGCCTCCCTGGTTCTGCCATCCGCCTGAAAGGTTTGCCTTTTCACTTGGGATGGTGGAGCCAAGCTGTCTCCTGGGCTGTCTTCACCCGTGGCCCAGGTGTTCATCTGGGCCAAAGGATCTGTTTGCAGGGAGCTGCTGTTGCTGGAGTCTTAACTGCGCCTCCTTACAAGGGCCGCAGCC
The DNA here is from genome assembly GCF_000703405.1 of Apaloderma vittatum. Lineage (NCBI taxonomy): Eukaryota > Metazoa > Chordata > Aves > Trogoniformes > Trogonidae > Apaloderma > Apaloderma vittatum. The sequence goes on from NW_009725627.1 coordinate 72,390, forward strand.
CCTGGGAGGTTTTGTGTGCCTGCGATACAGCAGCTCTCCCATCCGAGTTGTGCCTCAGGCTCTTGGCTGCTCCCAAAGCTGTTTCCCTTGTTCTTTCTAACAACGTGGTGCTAGTAACAGCATCACAGCTTGATTTCAACTTGCCTACTAAAGGATGCATTTCCATCTAAGAGAAAAGTCACCGTTGCAATAATTCACTCTGGATTTTCTATCTCTCTGTTGCTCTGATTGCCGCTCCTTTTCTCTGGCATGTTTTGATGGATGAAACCAGCTCTGAAAATATTGGCAGAGTCCTTGCACAAAAGCTTTAACCAATTTTATTAATTGTAATTTTTTTTTTAAGAGGGGAAGTGGACTCAGTTTCCGTCTTATTAAAATTCTGTGTGCATTTTTAAAAGCACCTTGGATACTTTGGGATTTTGTTTTGTTTTGAACAGCGTGCAGTGTAAGAGCAGCTATAGGGAAATTAGTGTTTCATCTGCTTTGCTTGAAGGGAGGAGATGCTGATACAGTTGCTAGCTAGCTGTGGTGATCTTGTCACTGCTCCTAGCAAAGAAGGACGACTACCTTTGGAGGAAGCTGTGCGTGCTCGTACCGCATGAAAAGCAAGCAAAACTTAAAAGAACTTCTTTTTTTAAAACAAAACCATATACCCATGGATCGCTTACAGTCTTCAAACAAAGCCTGTTCCTGACTGACAGCCCCTGAGATAAGCTTAGAAACTTGAGTCTGGTAGTATTTCACATGCTTGTATATCAAGTAAAAGGGTGAAAGATGAGGGGGGAAAAAAAGATCACTGAGCTGCACAGTTTGTTTTATCAATGTTCATACATTGTGTTAAAACAAACATGCAAACAAACAAAAAGCTTTGGAGCGTTTCTGAACTCAAAAGCTGTTTTATCTTGAAGAGCATCTATGAATTGTGAGCAGAATAGAGGAGGGAAAAAAACCCCAGAAAACATGCAAGGAGCAAATGGAGAGTGTTGTTAAAGGCAAGAAGTAGAGGCAAGAGGCATACGTAACCCCTGACTTCTCCGTGAAGCAAATAATCACGGCATCTCACAGACGTCGCACTCTTGAGGGGGCTGACACGATCATTCTGCCAAACCATGACCCTGGGTTTTGTTTGCTAAGATTCACCATCTTAGTATCTGCTTGGATTAACAGCTGTGGAGGTGGCATCAAGGTTTTCTATGGAGCCGCACAAGGTTACTAAACTCCAGGAGTCTACGCGTGGCTTCTCTGTAGATCTGATAATGAAATTCTTACAACCGTGGAATTCTATAGGTGAGGCAACATTAATGCTATTAGTGCTTTAATTGCTTCGTTTGTAGTATTTGTAGAGTCATCATACCTAGTCCTGGACTTCAGAGCGAAGTGCTGCCCAAGGGTGAAAGCCTCACCAAGGAGATCCATCCATCACACCTCCTAGATGATGATGCACCGGCAGGCAGGCGGGAGCACAGAGGTTTTAGTCCGAAACTACTATTTGCATTTCCTCAGCAGACTGCAGACCTCCCAAACATAACAGATGTCCTTAAAAAACAGAACTACACTCGGTTAATGAAACTTTGCCCCACCCCTAGAGAATAGCTGCCCCTCCTGGGAGCACGGATCCACCGAGTCTCCCAGGCTACAGCGCGTCCGCACCATGGGCTCCTGTCAAGTTCTGCAGCCATGATTTTCCTCTTTTTTTTTTTTTTCTTTATTGTGTCATGTCTCAGTAAATACTTCAAGCTGAGTTATCTTTGGTTACAAGAACACCCACCTGGTGGAAGAGCAGCTTGTCCCTTTCTTGCGTTTACAGCGAACCTCTACCCTGAACGACCTCTTTGCTTTGGCCTTTTTCTTTTATGCTGGGGTGCTGTGGCTCATGTCAACAACCTTCTGTTTTAAACTCTGTAATTACTGGATTCAGCTGGATGCCCCCCTGAAGGTGGAGAGAATATTTTTCAAATGAGCAGTGTCTTTTAGAATTGGAATAAACTTTTTAAATACAGATACTGTATGCGTTTTCATTTAGGCACGTGTCCAGTCTTCTATGGCAGCTCACGCTTTCAGTTAGGAAGTGCCCTTCTTCCCCCCACTCTGCAAATATCTACCGAAATTTGCAAAGCTGCCTCTCTCTCTCTCTCTCCCTCCCTCTCTCTCTCAGTAACCTTGCTGTGACCTGGTTATCTGTTAGAACCAAAAAGAATTCTGTCTCTAATTAGTCCATCTGTTAACTATTGAAATTCATGGCTTTAGTTTTATTGTCTGGGTCTGTAACATAATGCTGAATGGTCTCACCTGGCAGCTGATTTCTTATAAAGCAAATGTGCCTTTCCAAGAGCCATTTTGGTGCAGATAACTGTCTTTTCAGCATTGGACAAATGACTCTGTCTAGCAGCCTGCAGTCCCCTTCATGCCCTCACTGAAATAAATTGTACATCTCCAATAGCTCTGGGCTTAAGTCAATACAATTTAACATGTACATTTCTTTGTTATATTCTTTGGACTTGCACCGTAAGAGCAGATGGGAAAGTTTAATAATGATAAATGAGTTTAGTGTTTTCACATAGTCCTAAAAAACAATGAATGCACTTTATTGAAGATTAGAGGGATTTTTACATATTTGCCAAAGAGCGATTAAAGCTCTAGCTCAGATCCTCAGAAAGTCTTGCTTCTAAATTCTTTTTGGACTGTTTGTTAATGAGGATTCAGAGGAATTAGGGGCCATAAATTTCTTCGTTCTCGCTTAAGTGAAGCCACAAAGCGATTACTGGATATATAACTAAGTGCTGAGGACTGGAGTTTATCAACCGCGTTTTCACAGAACAATTCGTCTCCATGCTTATTTACTGCACTTGTGCATCTCGTATGTAATCGGGTGATGGCCCTGGGCAGGTCGAGCCCATTGGTGGATTTGTAGGAGGAGGGAGGGTGGTGAATGCACGCGGTGGGTCTCTGTGGGGCCATTCGCACGCTTTGCACAAAGTGTGTGCCCGAGCGGTTTGTTGGACCAGCCCCAACTCACCGCAGATCTGCAGATGCGTTTGCCCAGCCTGGACAGCCTAACGCTGTGCACCAGTTGGGCAGCTGGGAGGGACTGGTTTCACTGGGCTCTGCAAGAGCTTTTACGCTTAGAGCCAGTGGCGGGATAGGGAACCACGACGGAGGCAAT
>NW_009725627.1:75583-80865 GCF_000703405.1 Apaloderma vittatum
CAAACTTGCAACCTGATTCTTTCCTTCTTGCTCTCCAAACTAGTGCAAGAGTTACTAAGTCAAAACCGTGAAGTTAGCCCCTTTTTGAACAGAAATGGCCATGGGGGAAAGCCCAGGGAATGCTGCAGGAGCTCGGGACCTGCCACATACCAGGTTTTTTAGTGACAGAAACACGTGTTCTCAGACACATGCTCTCCAATTCCAGGTCTGTGGCATGCCTGTTTGATGTTTCGATGTGAGGTTCTAGGGGGAGAAATGGCAAAAGTCCCAACACCTACATGCAAATACATATTTTTTTTAAAAGATGAAGAGTAAAAGTGCCCCATAGCCATCCGTACCCTCCAGTGTAGCTGAGAGCTGGCTCAGCCACGTGACCTTTTGGGTGTGAACACCCACTTCCATCGATTCTGACTTTGACACTAGAATCCTCCTCTCTTTGCTCCCTTCTCAGATTTTAAAATTGGATAGTCCAAACTATAGACGAGGTAAGATTATGGCTGGTTTGTCTTGGCCTTACTATGGGCAGGAAAGTGATTTTTCTTGGGGAGTGATGAAAAGGAAAAATATTTAAAGTTCATTAACCTTTGGTACAGATAGCAGTGTCCTTTAGACTACACCAGAGCTATTCTTAGTTATGACGTTTAAGTGGTTATTTTTTATTGTAAGGGAATACAGTAGTTCCCACTAGTGGTGAAAAGAAAGAACTTTTTTTTTTTTCTTTCTTGACTTAACCTAAATGTGAGCTGTAGAAGGCAAGATTTTGAATTAATTGCTTGTCTTCCCATCTATGCTATTTTGTCCTAAATTCCCCAAAAGCAAATTTTATATCTATAGATTGTTTCTTCACTGGCTAATTAAATATTATACAACTTTGCTCTGAAAAACTCAGTAACCCATTTTGTGTATTTGCAAATGAACTTTGGTGATTGTCATTATTGCTATAGGGTGCCTGCAGAAAAAAACGTATAATTAAGCTGTTGTATTTCCACAGCACAAGAGCTGCAATTTGTAATGTGATTTACACTTCTTTACCATTAATAATATGGAAAAAACAACATTATTTTCTTGATGCTGTTTAGGAGAAATTAGAATGAAGTGGACATGATTAGGAAAAGAGACTTTAATGTTATGACTTGTTAATGCAATAGCCCTGAGCAAGACATCAGAATGATTGTCCTTGCACTAAACTCATTTGCTTCAGTAAGCACAGACCCTCTGCACGCAACAAGACAAGTTTGGAGGAAATTGGATAGATGGCAGGGATTTTGGTGGTATGAACATTTCAGTGTCTTTCATGTGCAGAGTACACAAACTGAATCCCTCCACTTTCAAATATTCCCCTAGAGGCAATCTGCATTATTCAGAGCTTAACCATGGCTGCAGAACCCTGTCTGACATGAAAGCAGAGTGCTAGCTTTACATGAACTTTCATATTTACATCTATAGTAAATCATATTTGCCTTTTCCCTCCCCTCCTTCTTTTTCTGTGGGAGAGGGAGTAAAATGGGGAGGAGGGAAGGGGGAGGAGGAGAGACGTCCAGCAGAATTGTAAGCAAAGCACCAGTAATAAAGTCTAGTCTTAGGAGACTGCCCATGAATAGGAATGATAATGAGAGCAGTGATGAGCTGCAGGTTTGTGTCTTTTAGTAAATTATCTAGCAGGCATTTACATTTCATCAATTGTGCTTTTGCATAATAGACCAAAGTGCTACAACAAAAGGAGGCACCATAAAAATGAGTAATTTCAGTGACCTTCTTGGTAATCGCTCTTACAAAGAATGTCGTGGAAGGGGTTGGGTGATTCCTCATGGTGAAGCTGCTGTGGAAAGGTGCCCCAGGCCCGAGAAGCCCTCCTGGTGACAAATGCTTCCCAAGGCTTGCTTCTGGCCACTCTGAAACATGGCTCGTATCCTGTTTTCTCCAACTGAGCATGCTTCTAATTGTCAGATGTCAAAAGGCAACAGCCATTTTCTTCTCACTTATCTCCTGATAACATTGATTCTCAAACAAAGGATGTGGGCTCCCGTTCTGAAAACAAAGGAAGCATGGCCCAGCTAAGGATGCTGGATATAATATACATGCTTCTCCCTGCCAATAATAACAAAACATCATAAATAATGTAGAAGCTGGATGTGAAAATGGAGAAAGGGGACTACACTGGTGCTGCTGTGCCCGGTGCTCAGTGAGGCCTTGACTTCTTCCCTCATTTCTCTCTTCCCTTGCCCTGACTACCTGCCAGCACCTAAGATGTTAAGACTTCAGTACTTTTTTGGAATTATTTTTCCCTTTTGGGTTGTGTCTTCCTGGTGTTCTTGTGCATTTTTTTCTTCTCTACTCAATGCTCTTTCTTTGGTGGCAAGTCCTCAGCTGGGGAAAGTGAGCTCAGATCTTTCCCTGGGATCTAAGAGCAAGGCCAGTTGGCACCAGCTGGGATCAGGCCCAGTGCATTACTGATTTGTGCCCGGCCATGACCTGACCCTGTGTTTTTGCATCTTCTTCTCTCCTTTCACAATTAGCTCTCCTTACTTGTCTGATTGCAGAGCGCACAAGAACCGGTTCAATTTCAGGCTCACATACTCCTCATTTTTCTGGGTCCCCGGTCTGACGGCACCCTTTCCCCTCTTCTGCCTTGAATTTGCTGTTTTCTTTTACTGTAGTTTTCTCCTTCGTGTTCAATTGCCAAATCCTACTCTGATGCAACTTTTCTTTCCTTATGTCTTCCAGTGTAACAGTTGGGGAACTGGTGGGAAATGTGACGCTTTACTCACATCCCTTCTGCCAGCCAGGCAGGCATGTGACTCCAGTAATGGCAGTGAATCAGTTCCATAGCCTTGGGCTAGTCACAAAGAATTCTGCATTAACCTTTCGCTTCTCTCACTTCTTGTGCTGATCCTCAGAAACCAGCGGAGTCCCCTGACCCTCACTGTCCTCGCAGTGTCATGCAGGTCCATTTGAATCCACATGCAGGTCCACTTGAATCTTTGGGACAGCCAAAGACCAAAAAGAGGATGTCAGCAGAGAGGAAGAGGTTCTGCTGTTATGTCCCTCATAAGATTAATTTTTTTTTTCATCTTTCTTGGCAGGATCAAAATTCCGGAATTGTTGCCAGACTTCAGGAGCCAGGCTCCATCCCAAGCGGAGGCTCTGTGCCGGCACCAGCCACGGTGAACGGGTACACAATGAGGAACCATTTACTGAAGCAGCAAATAATGAAACGACAGCTGATGCAGGTACGATGCCGAATGCTTCAGTGGGTTGCTGTGCTGTCCACCTCACTGGGAAGGACAGGACTAACTGGAATGGGGAAATCACCAGTCAGCAAACACTAAGGAGTGTCCCTGGATTTGCTAGATTGAGTCAGACTAGGGCTGTGGTGAGTCCAGGATGTGGTGCCCAGGAGAGACTGAGGCCAAGTGCTGCTCAGCAAGGCCAAGTGCAGATCTGCCCACTCGTATGCACGGGAAGGATTCAGTCATCTCCCTATCATTGCCGTCATCCTTGGTCAGCCACAGAATTGGGAGGGAAAATGCAGAGAAGGGAGGCTTAAAGAGTGAGTCAGCCCCAGGAGAGATGTTCTCTTAACTTTCTCTCTGGTTCCTGGGGATTTATCAGAGCAGACATTAGACTCCAGTTTGTCCTTGACTTGGCTGGTCTCTCTAGTAACAGAAGTCCCGGTATGAAGTTTGTAACATGCTGTGTGAAGGAGCAGGGGTGGGGGAATCCCACAGATGAATTGGGTGAGGCAGCACTGAACATCTGCCTCTGACTTCCTGAGTGTGCTGCTGGATTTGGGTCAAGGAGGCTCATTTCTTTGGATGAGAAGTGAGAAGTAGCTCAGTAAAACTCTCAGTTAAGTACTGTCCTGCTCAATGGTCAAACTCCCTTTCAAAACCAACTCTGCTTCCTTGTCATCAGTTGGCTTCAAGCTTATCTGTGCTGCTCTAGAACCGGGGGAGCCAGGCCTCAGCTTGTCAGTTCCCCAGGTCGCAGCTGCTGTCCGCAGCAGGGATACGAGTGTGGTGGCAAGTTCTGGGGTTAAATGGTGGGAGGCACAAATCAGGTCGCTTGGAGAAAGCCAGCAACACCTTGTTCAGGCAGCACCTGCCAAGGATCTCTGGCTTCCTGAGATTTACTGCTGTGTTCTGCTTAGAAGTGGCAACCAGCACAAAAGGCAATGGCACACACGAGCACAGCCACCCTCAGCACAGAGTCTGTTCACTAGCAGACTTAAGTGCACCTTTTGTCCCCAGATCTGGTGCTTCAGAGATCGAGTCCAAATAGTCAGCACGAGAGGTGCTGGGAAGATGCCAGGATTCCTGCAGCCTCCACCACTGCACTTCACTCATAAGCTGGGGAACACGAGGGTCTCCATGTTCATCCAGCTCCCGTTGGGCCTTGGGCCGCCTGCGCAGCATCTGCTGGAGGTTGCGCTTCCTAGTGCTGGGCTCTTGTCAGGACACCTTTGCAAGAAAGGGCATGAGAACAATTAAGATCTGGTCTGAAATGAGCTGTCTGGGCTGAATGTCATCAGACGGGGGGTGGGGTGTGCAGAAGAGGTTGTTAATGGTGACAGTGGCTACACTTCAAGTGTCTGCTGCTGTTCTTGCTTGTGAAGAGACTGCAGCTTGACTACTATGCTCCTTGTTTTCCAGGAAAAGCAGAGACAAAATATGTTGGGAGTAACGTCAGAGCAGAGGAGTTTGTTTGCAGCTCAGCAGATAAATCAGTTTCAAGGTAAGGAGGGAAGTGGCGTGCTATAAAAAGCCTCGACGAGCCAGGGCCTGGGGTCTAATTAAATACAGGGTTCTTAATGATTCTTTGCCCTGAAATAAAAGTATTTCACATTTTACCACATAGCATGGGATTCACCCATTTCCTTAATTGCTCCAGTAACAGCTCTGTTACAAAGAACATAGAGGAGAGGCGCATGGAGTGAAAGAGAGTGACGGAGCAGCAGCCTTTTAGGGCTCTGCCACGTTTCCAGGGCGGGCACGCGCTCACCAGCTAACGTGTCTCTTTGTACGCAGCCGTGCAGCAGCCCATTCCCGCCGACTGCAGCCAGGTGATGCCAGCTCCTCCGCCCAACCACCGCATGCTGCCCTCGAACCCGGCCATGCTCCAGAGCACCTTGGGCTCTGGCATGGCCCCAGCCACCGCCAGCCAGAGCAGCGGGACGATGGTGATGATTCCACACAACCCTGGCAAGCAGCAGGGGATTTTTACGCCTAATTCTGACTTTAACATCCCACTGCGGCCGAGCCAGAACTCACTGGGCATGAACT
>NW_009725627.1:80890-92757 GCF_000703405.1 Apaloderma vittatum
GGAATCCCGATGGCAGGCTTCAGTTCTGGTTCCTTAGCGAGTCACTCTGCAACCCAGCAACACTTGAGGCAGCCGAGTACACCAAGAATCCCGAACATCTACCCCAACTCATCTGCCCAGATGTGGACGCCGAGCGCCGTGCCAAGGATGCCAAATCAAAGCCAAATGGATACCAGCGTGCAGCAGTTCTCCAGCAACGCTCTCTTCTCCAAACAGAGCGCGAGACCCAGCGCGCCAGGGAGTCAGCAGTTCTCCCAGCAGGCTGTCGTGCCGCCTAATCAGATCGCTCCCGGCGTCCAGGTCAGACAGATGCAAAAACTGAACATGGGGCAGTCTGGCCAGAGCTTGAGCTCAATGAGTAATCAGAACTTGAGACACAATTTAACCAGAGGACCGTTGCCAGCTATGAATGTTATGAAATCAACGCCACAAGGAGTGTCGAGTTTTAACCAGCTCAATCCTGCCCCGAGCCTTGGCCCGCCAAGCTACCCTTCCACGGGCCAGCCGCCCGACGCCTTCAACAGGATGAGCTCCGCTGCCGAGCTGCCGCAGTATGACTTTGTGCCCCAGCAGCACAGCAACTCCATCATGCCCGCGAACTGCAGCGACACCGACTTCCTCGACTCACTCATGAAGAACAGCAGCAGCAACGACGAAGAGTGGTTGAACAATCTGACAATGATAGATGACATTTTGGGACAGCATGCTCAAAGCTCCGGACACGTTTAGCTTGGAGAGAAGCAGTTTCGTTGTAAATAACATACGTATGGCTTTCGAACGTAACAGACAACCCGTGAAAGCCGCCGCCTCTTTCAATACGGAATGAGTAGACTCAGCCAATTCTTTGCCTGCATCAAAGTTTAATATTGGCAGTTTTTCAGATGACTGTATATATTTGAATATTTTGTAAATTATGTTTTCCTAAACCTTAAATGTAGAAGTATTTATACTTCTTTGCTGGACTGTTTGTAAATAAATCTATAGCATACTTTTTGGTTTTATTATAGGGATTTCATTATACCTTGTTATAAATATGCAAATAATATTGTTAGTTTCAGTAATACTGTGTATTACAGCATAAAATACTTATGTTTTTGACATAACTTAACACATGAACTAGGGGTGTCACTGCAACCAGACTAAATGGAAATCAAATCTGGCATCTGTTCTCCCATATCAGGAGGAAAGATTGAGAAGTTGCATTAAAAAGAAAACCACAACAAAATCTAAAAGGATTCCCTTGTAGCTCAGTCTCGCAGCCTGATTGTGGTCCCACCCAGGCTCCCAGCGCATTCCGGGATCTGCCCGCAGGGATCCGTTTGCCAGATCCCCGGGCACATTCTCAACTTCATTCACTCGGGCAGGTCGACTCGACACCGACAGCGCGTTGTCCTGCGGTGAGCGTGTGCTTGTGATGCTCAGGCTGGTGCCTGGCGTGTGTGTGTCCGGGCATCGCAGGCACCTGGGGTGGGTGATGCTGGGGAGGAGACGCGGGGCGGGTGCTGCCAACCCCGCCCCGGCGACTGCACCCTCCGGCAAAACGGTAGCTCTGGTGTGCGCACCTCTGCCATGTATATTTGTAGTGTACAGGTGATTTGTTCCTGGTTTTAAGGCTTTTCATAATTTCTGTTTTAATGTGAGACTTTTTTCAGGGGAAAAGTCTATAAACATTAATCGTTAATTTCTGATGTTTTTCTGTCGGCTACTATTGTCCTATGTATATTTAAGAGTCTGTTTATAAAAGATTCACTGTACTGTAAACTTCTTAAAATGTTCATACTTTGTGTAATCATATTTTAATAGTCACGTCATACTTTCGCAATACATTTGTAATATAACGTCAGCTTCAAGCACAGAATGTTTTTTTCTTCATACCATAATAAACTGCCAGGGGAAAATTGCGTATACTTTATGTGCTCATTTCTCAGCTGCAACATTTCGTACCTGCAGATATTTGAATTAATTTGATTTGTCCAGGATGCTACAACGTCAATCTAATAACACGTACAAATGTATGTGTGCTGTTAGTAGAAGAAATGGGCTAGATGCAGAATTGAAGCAGGCTTTAATTTTATTTTAAAATGGGATTTCTTAGGGCTGCTCTCTTTTTCCAGTGTAATTATAGCTGAACGTGAAATTAATCTCTGCTGGTCAGGTGTTTTGTTTTTTTCTTTTTGCACAGCACCATGTTTATTTGACTGTTCTTGTTTCTAAATGTCCCTGTCAGTTGTCTCATCAGAAAATAAAGCCGTGCCTGGTGTGAGGGGGTGAGGAGGGCTGGGGGGGCCGCGGCACAGTCTCACCTTGCTCGTTCAGTGACACCTGCGAGGGCGGTGGCAGGTACAGCTTGTCACTCCTTTGACACAGAAATCCTGTGATGGGAGAGCTGGTGCCTGCCCTGGGGGAGGCGAGGCTGGGAGGAGGTGTAGGAAGGAACAGGAAAAATTTTAGCAATCTTCAAATAAATGCACAGCTACGATCTGTAGTTAAAATTGCCTCGTTTAAACAGAGTCAGATGCTGCCCCAGCTTCCTAGGGCTGGTGGAGAAGATGTGTCGGTGCTGCCCACACTGTGGGCACCGCAAGCCCGAGGAAGTCTGGGGGAGTTCTCCCTCAAGTTGGTCCATGCTGGAGGGGAGGGTTTTGGCAAGGTCATCCCTGTCCTGGAGTGGGTTCTTATAGAAGCCTGTTCTGCAGAGGCGGATGGCAGAAAACACCACCTGAAGTCAAAAATGAGACGGGCCAGTCCAGGTACATCTCGGGTGGGCAGGAGACCTCTCCCAAGTGCAGCCACCCCAGGGCTTGTCAGAGATCGATGTGGTTTTGTGGTTGCAAGAGGCTCCAAGGGGAATGACCTCTATCCGGCTTCATCTCAAGAATGGCACGTGTTTGTGTGAAACCAGGGCGAGGAGGAAAGAAGCCACCTTTTCTAGCAAAGGAGATCAGCCCCCACCAGACCATGGCCCAGAACAGGCAAGCGTCCGAATGAGACAGAAGTGCCGACTCGCCTCCAGACAGCGGAGAGGGGGAGAAATGCCTGTGAGTACGTCTGTGGTGAGGACAAAGGTGAGTTTGTTTGGCTGTGAAAACTGGCTCCGTTTCAGCAGCTTTTCTGTCGTGAGCTGTGTCCTGCCCGGGAGCAGCAGGTCTGACCACAGGTCTGGGAGCCAGCAGCACCTGACCCCCTCCGGGTCAGCAGCACGGCAGTCACAGATGGTGGGGAAGGCTACTGCCCACACGCTCTTCGTTAGGATATTAATAAAAATAACACAAATGCCCTCTTTTCATTCTTCATTTTGTTTGTGTCAATGTGCCTTTCAGCTTTGCAGTTCTGGGGGATTTGGAGGGGGGACATCTTCAAAAGCCAACTGTTTCGCACAGAATTTATGGAAAACAGTTTGGTTTCTACCTGCATTGTGCACCCACTTGTTTTCACTGTTTTTTGTCTAGTTTTTGAGCTGGCAGAGCATTTCACCCCTCCATATCCCAGTTCCTCCCATCTCAAGAGGGAATGATGATTCTTCCTTGCCACAGAGGCGCTGTGAGGAGTCTAGACTTCATCAGGCTTGGAAGAAGAACAGGAATAAATATGATTATCATCTTGCTGTCTCTGGCTGTAATTTGCTGATGACTGTGGGGTAACATTTCACCAACTGGAGCTGTAACAGGTAACGTCTCTATCACGATAAATTGTCTTGTTTTGTTCTGCAGAAAAGACCTTTGTCTGTACTTTGCCTTCCCCTTTTCTTCTCTCAGTTTAAAATGTGAGAATGCCCAAAGTCCAATTCTGCCTTCGCTTTCCTGGGCTGTATTGCTAAGACAAATAGTTACAGCTAGCGAGGGAGCAAGACTAATTGGGTCTGCACGGTTCTCCCATTGTATGTATTGGACCAGCAGATCACACCACAAGGTGTACGTAGGCTTACGCTACGAGCCAAATTCTGCTGCCTCGCACGCAGTGTAAACATGGAATAGGTCTCCTGAAGGCAGTGGTGTAGCATGGGATTTGCAGAAGCATAAATAAGAGCAGCATCTGGTGCTGTTGAAGTGCAAAATGAATTTGGATTTCTAAAATAGTTACAAGGAATGAAGTGTCTGACAGCACTCACTGCTGAAAGCTATCATTTATTTCCCAAACAAGTTAAGTCACCAGACTGCCCTCATAATTATGGCCATGAAAACAGAGGCAAGGCAGTAAGCTTTTTCCTCTTGGATTCTAAAATAACATCAAATGCTTATAAAGGCCAGAATTTCCAAAGACTTGAGCTCACTAAAAGCCTGTCTGTCTGAAAGGTTAGTAGCATAGGTAAGTCAGACTCAGTATGGAAAAATTCTCTTTGTGGATTGTATTAATCTAAAACAGCCCATTTTCGACAAAGGCAAAACAGAAAAACTTACTCATATCAGCATGCCACGAGCACCTAGGAATAGGTGTCATGGGAGCCTGGATCAGGCAGTTTCCCTGGGACGCCTAGCCCTGACTTATGCAGAGCCTGAGCTTTGCTGCTCGGTGGCTCTCCAGGATTGATTACATGTCTGTCCTAAGAAGCTTTAAACAAAGGAAGCTGCACTGAAATTGAAGTGTAAGGTCAAGTTCTCCTCTTGTGTAGGATGTTGTAAATCAGGAGCTATTCCACTCCCTCCTGCAGGGTAACCCCTGATACACACCAGCCTGGGAGCAGGAGCGAGCACCTGGCGAGAGGCTGGCACTTGCCTCATGGTCCTGCCCTGACGTCCCTGTGCTGTGGGAGAGGTGACACAGATGTGCAGAGTGGCCCCAGGAGAGGACCCTGGCACCTGGCTGCTGGGCAGGCAAGGACAAGGGAAGGCATGAGGGTGAGCGGCCGGCTGCTGCTCCGGCTCTGCCTCCGCGGCTGCCGCATCTCTGTGTGGAAGGGCAGGTGGCACGTAATCCCGGGGGGGACACTTGGACCTGACACATCTGCCCGGCCATCCATTCAGGCTGAGCTCAGGTTTTGGTGCTCAATGCCAAATTAATGCCTCTTTCACCTTCTATTCCCTGCTGTATATATAGCAAATTTTTTAGGTTTGGGGGTTTTTTTAAATAGAAAAAAAGAAGCAAAGAGTCTGGAAGAGAGTGGGGTCTTTTAAATACCAATAACAGTCTCTCCTGGGCAAGCTAAAACACAAGTACTGGTTGGCAGCTGCAGGAGTTACTGAGAACTTAAGACTCTGGCTGGTCAAGAGGCCTCCTGTGTACAATCCTGCATAAAAACGGGGGAAAGGTGCCTTATTAAAGCAGCCAGGCTGAAGCCAGTAGAGCTGTAGTTAATCACAGCCATTTTCTTTGCTCCCTCCCTGCACTCGATGGTTTTATAGCTCTATGCAGAACAAACACACTGTTTGAGGCACATCTTGATCTGTTCCCTGTTATGCGGCAGGTCTGGGACTTGGCTTTCATCCTTGCTCTGCCCGAGGCAGCCACTTGCTTAAGAAAGGCTCAGGCTGTCTGCGTTGGGCTGTGGGTTTTGGTGCTGGGCTCTGCATGTTGGGCTGTTTACCCTCTGCCGAGCCAAGCACGCCCAACCACGCATGTGCTGGGGACATGGAGCCCCATTTCTTTGCTTTCCTGAGGCCAGGAAGTAGAGTTGGATTTTTTTTTTTTTCTTTTTCTCGAGGTTGGCGTGACAGTGGTCTGTGTTGCATCACGGCTATGTGTCAATTAAACCAACCCACAGCTACAGCAATGACTTGTCTGCACAGCCCAGAGGGCTCTTTGCTGCACGGCTGAACCCTGCTGCCAGTCTCACATGGGCCAGAAGCTAGTGACAAACTCCTGGGTTTTGTGCATCACGTTAGTTTTGTCCTTATCAAGGTTTGTGATGTTGCCATTTAATATCTGAGATTTAAACAATTTGGTTGGAGAAGAAAAAAGTAACGTCATTTTAAACTCAGAGTCAGATTTGCATCAAAAAAGGACATTTTAGTTGTTCTGATGTTGTCTCAATCCCTTTTCAAGGAGCGAAAGGACCCGAATGCTGACCCTGCTTGGTTTCGCGTCCTGGAGCTGTGCTGTGTTTGATGGATGGCTGGGACAGACAAGACCCAGGGCAGTAGCAGAAGGCGGTGAGACCAGCCTTTTCCCACTCCCTGAGGGGAAACCGGGCCAAAGCTATAAAGTTATGAAATCTCTTTTTTTCTTTGCTAGTATAGAGCTGTGCTTGACTCCATCCAGCTGCTGAAACTCGCTTTGTTTCGAGTTTACAGACTGCTCCTTGTCAGCACTGCCAGCTTTGTATGGCAGTGGGCTAAACAGAATTACCTGGCAGACCAGGGCCTGTGCTGCTTTCCTCTGCTCAGCCAATAAATTATTATTCTTTTCCACATATTAGCTGGCTACTCTATTTGCCTAAGCAAATAACCCCTTGTTTCAGCCTCACGATCTTCAATTAATATGTTTTTTCCTGTGCCCTTTCGGGATAGTTGAGGATGTCCACAAGCAGCGGGGGGACGTGAAGCACAAAAGGCTCAGGACACAGATCCCAAAGATATGTAAGCGCCTAATGAGGCAGGCAGACACCAGTAGGATTTTTCAAGTGTAGTTAAGCAGGACCGGCAGCCACATTTCGTGGCCAGTGGGTTGTGTATGACCATTGGCAGCTGTGCACCAGGTCAGACTTTGTTTTACAGATCTGGGAGGAGAAGCTGGTTGTTTCTGTATGTATGGTCTGTTGTGGGCAAAACGGGACTGTGAGTCAAGCCCCTGGGTGTCTTCATTTTCCAACCTCAAGAGCCAGTCAGCTCATTCTGGCTGGGAAGAGCACACAGCCTGGCAGGTAGGTGGTGGAGAATGAGCCATCAATTTCATATATCTCCTGTGCAAGCTCTTTGTGTTACTCAGCACCTTGTTCCCAATTCTGGGACGCGGCACATCTCACCCTGCCAGAGGAGCTGGGCTCATGGTGAAGACGTGAGTGGGTCATTCTTCTTGGCCAATATTCCTGCCAACAAACTCTTTGCCATCTTGAAGAGCAGGTGGAGTCCTACTTCTACTTCAGCTCTCCAAATCTTTATTCTGCTAAGGTTCTTGGCTTACGACCTGTGGTTCAAAGAACGCAGCAGTATGCTAATACTAGCGTGGAAAGTACCCAGACAGCTAGTAGGGGAAAGAAAGCAGGAGAAAAGGGACAGATTTGGGTTCTGCTCTGTCTCCAGAGGAAGCAGGAGGTTCTTGTTGACAGTGTGGTCCAGGGGGCAGTTGCTGGGACAGTGGCAGGGGCAGCATTAACACTCTAATGCCAGCCTGGCTGTGGCCGTGTCACCAAAGTGTACATTGCCCTGAAATAAAGGACTGAGGGAGGGGCAGGGAGAGAGGGCTCACAAATGCACTGGAGAGCAAGTTCATGGCTAGGACTTCACTCAGAGCCTCAAGTGACCCCTCCGTGTGGGGATGACCTTTCCCCAAATCTGTGGCACAGTCACCTGCCCCAGAACCTGTGCTCAGACCAGAATATGCAGAAATGTTGTAGTGTCTCTTTGTTAGTGGAGAGATGGGAGTGTGGTTAGGTGGGTTTGTACTGCCACAGGATCATAGAATCATAGAATTATTAAGATTGGAAAGGACCTCTAAGGTCATCCCAAAGGATGATGCTTGGCAGAGCCCTTTCCTTCTTTTGGGGAGGCTTCCTAAGCCCAGGGGTGGGAGCTCTCTGTAAATCAGGGACTATTGATGTCCCAGCCAAGCTCTTCACCTCCGTTTACCTACCCATAAAATTAGGACAGTCCCTGTTCCACAAAGATAATTTGAGGGGTAATTGGTTAATGCTGATAAAGTGCTTTTTGCAGCTAGGACTGTAAAAGTGCCAAATATTATTATTAGTCCTATGTCTTTGCTTTACTGTGTCAGCCAGATCAAAGAGACTCCGGGTACCGTAGCAGCCTCCTGCAGCACCCGCTCCCTGCCCAGCAGAGGCCACACAAAGCAGATTAGCCTACAGCCGGACTTCTCAGACCAAAAGCAGCAGTTCCCACTGCCTGTGGTGGGTGACTGAGTAGCCAAAAGAAAATTTCATCCAAATACTTGTAAATGTTTAGCTGCAACAAGCTGAGTTTTGCTGCTTCAGTGACCAAGAACCCAGTTCCTTGGTGAAGAGGGAAACGAGGTTTTACCCCAATGAATTTCAGGCCATGCTCTGAACCTACCTGGAAAATCAGCGTTTTGAGAGTGTTTCACAATTCGTGTGAGCAGTTGTGTGTTCGTACTTATTTGCAGCTACTCAGAGAGTGAGTTCATGCTGTTCAGCTACATGACTACTCCAAGAGGGTATCTGCTCTTGGCTTCGCAATTCAGCTTTAAGGCCTTTCCAGTTTTTCCCCGACAGTGGAAGTGATTTCTTAGAGATATGGCATTTATAGCTGTTCTGACTTTTTAAATACGGTATGCTGCTTTTTGGGTTTATATGTTCTTTTGGTGGGGGGAGTTGTTTGTTTGGGTTTTTTTACCTCCTTACACACTTATATATCTCCTTTGTTTTCTTCACACAGTCCTTGATACGCACGACTATAACCTGTGGACTGCTATCTCTGGCTGTGAAGAATGGCTGATGGGAACCCAAGGCTGTAAGAGGTGAACTGGTAAGTATTTGGAAAGTGACTCTCTTCTCCCTGGCTGTCTAAAACTTAATTATCTTGAAACCTCCCTAGTGTATTTTGAATTTGGCACAATTAACCAAGAGTTCAAAATCATCTAGCGGGGAGAGGAGAGAGTGCTTAGGCACACAGAGAAATGATTAGATCAGACTCATTCTTAGAGGAAACTGGCTAGAGGTGAGTTGTGATATGAATACAGCATTCAGCAGAGAGGAGCCAAACATTGTTTTCTAGAGGTAGCAAAAAAAAAAGGTCATTGTGTTCTGGAATGGTCACCAGTGTGTGAGCCAGAAAACATGCTCACATTTCCAGCTGCTATGCCAAAAGCTAACATGCTAGGCCATCTCCTATCACCAGAGCACGCGTTTTCAACACTCTAACTCACAGGGACATGTAACCGCTTCACCATTTCGCCCACTGCTTCATCTTGCAGACATCTCCATGATCGGCTGGTTTAGAAACTCAAATGCCTGACACCTCTTGAGCCTCTTAGGGATGGCTAATGTAACCAAGAGTGTAGCAAGACACCATCTCTAACCATGCTTGGCCTGGCATGAAATCAGACAGGGAGGCTCTCTTCATCTTCTTGCACCTTGAGGTCTGATCCCAGAATAATGTTTTCATTTTAATTGTCTGTCAGCGGGTAATTTTGCTCCTGGTGTCAGCATCCACAATAAGCATGAAAGGACTTTTGCCTCTGACTGTGGCAGTAATGATAGCTGTAGTACCTCTTGTCCACATCCTCAAACCTGTGAGCTGTTCTAGAGAGCAAATATATTCTTTGTGTATTTTACACAGTGCCCAACACAATGAGGCCCTGGTGTCTAGACGCTACCATAATACTACTACTAATAAATAATAACTCAACACTGAGATTAACAATGCCACACAGAGACTTTCTGATTTGGTACATTAACTTCTTATTCTTTTCATGCTGTGAATGTAAGCTCTAGCTGGAGATGCAAAGTGCTGTGAAGATTACAGTAAGTACTCTGATCTTCTGAACCCTGAATGGAGGTCGCTGTTGTATAATAAATTGCATTAAAATATAAATGAAAAGAAATCGTGCACAATTTTTCCGGCAAGAATTATTCACAAGAAGCTTCATGGAAGAAACAACTGCATTAGCTCCAATAAAAGCCATTATTTCTTTCAGGTGGCTGCTTGAAGCTTTGCTAATTGTCTGAAAAAACCTGTATCAGTATCTGACGTGATACCCAGGGCTTCTGAAGCCCTCACTTGTCCCAGTGCTTTTGCAGAGCTGAGACAAATTTTGTTTCGCTCATTACATCAACTAAAGAAATTCTGC
This sequence comes from Apaloderma vittatum, assembly GCF_000703405.1. Taxonomy (NCBI): domain Eukaryota; kingdom Metazoa; phylum Chordata; class Aves; order Trogoniformes; family Trogonidae; genus Apaloderma; species Apaloderma vittatum. The sequence goes on from NW_009725627.1 coordinate 90,809, forward strand.
CTCATAATAAAATGATTTTCTCCCACTCACCAGAGTGCAAAGATGAGTCAGGCTGGCTGATGCACAGCAGCATGGCTCTTTCAGTCCCACAGGGGTGATCCCTGGTCCCATGGGAGTGAAGAGAAAAACCTTCATTGATTGCTGCAATGGAGATTCCTGCTAACACCGTGAATCCCAGTTGTTGTTCATCCTGCCAATAAATGGCAATTTTCTCTGACAATGGGAAAGAAAATTGCATCTGAAACCCAGTTTCTCTTCTCCTCACCCTGAGACGTTTAGGCAAACTGACTACGGTAGTGGGCTTTTTTTGTGTTATAAAGAATAACACCTTAGAATAACAAGATTAGATCCATTTTACCTACAAAACATAGTCAGGGGAAATTTGAACTGAACCAAAATCAATAAAGCATGAGCTTTGGAGAACCCAAAAGAAACTATATTCTCACGTCCTCCAGCTGTGCACTGGCAGCCTCTGCTGACATAGACTTGAATCCAGCCTGAAGTTCACCACCAACACCTGAGAGGGCAGAATTTCTTCCAAATTAATGGATCAACCCAGGCTTTTAGAGAGAGAAATCAGTGAAGCTCTGCTGGGTAGCGGTGCCTGGAACAGCTTGCCAACTCATTGATTGCCTATCCTGCATAAGCAGTCGCTTCTGTTGACAGTATGACAGCAAAAACTATCATGGAAATCAAACAAAAATATGTTCTGATCTAAACAGATGCGTATTTCGAAAGAGGAAAGACTTTCCTGGTGTTAATCTTTCTGCAGTCTCTCTGGCCAGTCCTGTGACCTCAGGAGTCTTTGCTGTTCAACAGCCACAGTCTGCTACCCTGCACCTGCCCAAATTTTAAAGCCAGCTTCTCCTCGTTGGGGGTGGCAGCTTAGAGGGGCTGCTCTGTGTTTCCAAAATGCACAAATGTTCCGCAGTGAGCAGTAAACGCTGTTCAAAATGGGACAGGAAGGTCCCATCAGCTGCCCTGACTCTTATGCTGTAGAACAAAGAGTGTTTCTGAATAGAGCATATTTTAACTCTGTTTTGACAGCCCATCTCTGCGGTGCTCATCGGCATACTTAGAATGGTGCTTAAAATAGCTCTTACATGCTGAATTTTAAGCGACTCACTGCTGTAGTTTAAGTTGTACATGCGTGGACCTTCACAACAGAAAGAGGGTGTTGGGAAGCCCATGCTACACAGAATTTTTATGCTGATAAGACTGTTTGATGCCAACATGCCATGCTTTTACAAAGGATTTTAACTTTAACTTTATACAAGGTATTTTAACTGCTGCAGTCTCTACTGCCCTGTGTCACTCAAGTTCTTTCAGGATTTGAATGAGAACTCAGACCTTCCGAGAACTTCACAGCCCAGAGCAAAAGCAAAGCACTTAAAAGGTATTAGTCTAAAAGATCTTGCTGTTTTTTGAGCTATATTTACACACTTAACAGGTAACTTTCTGTTGCATTTTACATTTAAGTGTGCTAGAAGATTATTCCTTTGTGTGCCGTTTAATTTAAGAGGATTTTCTTCTATTTCTTTTAAGTTGGGGCATTGCTCTAACAGTACTGAAATTAATTCCACTAACAGTTCTGGTAATTCAGTGGATATTACTAACTTCCATTTGTTTGGTTCTTTTCATCCAAATTCACTCCAGTTCTCTTAAAACCTTTTACTTACTATGCAAATTAGGTATGATACATGTGAGAATGAGTTTGCCTTCCTGTTAAATGCAGCTATTTTTCAGATAAAACATAGTAACTGCTTCTAATACTTGCATAGAGAAGGTAAGGATTTTTTTTCCTTACCTAAATATAGAATAAGCAAGTACTTGATAATAATTTTCTGTCTTTGAAGACAAAGAATCAGCATCTAATAGAAGGTATCTGTCTACTAGTCACAGCACATGTGTGTATATATATACACATGCGTGTGTATATATATATATAT
>NW_009725628.1:0-22602 GCF_000703405.1 Apaloderma vittatum
CTGGGTGCCGGCGTGGGTGTCAGCTCGCCCGAGGGACTGCCTCTGCTGTGCTGAGGGGGGCTGGGTGGGAGAGAGTTAGCAAAGCTACAGTGATGAGTCTTCTGTTCAGCTCCGGAGTAGCTGGGCACCCGAACAAGTAGCAGGCGTTTGCTGTGGTGGATTGATACCTAGTACAAAATGCTTGAGTTTGTTTTAAAAAGGCACTTTGTTGCTCATTTTTTGCTTAAAAGATACCTAAGATAGCTGTGATTAGTTCTGGGCATGTAGATTAGTAGTAGTTTTTATGGTGTTGATTGTTAAGCAATGATTTCTAAATGCTGGTGGTCTTTGCACCATGGAGGAGCTTAAAAAGTAGAGTGCTGGGGCTTGGTATGAACCTTCTTGGCTGTGTGTTGTAAGACTCGCTTTCTTTGTTCTTTTTCAGATTGAAAGATGATGATAGTGGAGACCATGACCAGAACGAGGAAAATAACACACAGAAAGACGGTGAGAAGGAAAAGAACGACAGAGAGAAGCCACAGACTACTACCAAGAGGAAGGTACGGCGCTGGTGTCCGCATTCCACTGCTAAGGCATGATGTGGGAGAGCTAGAGAGTCAGTCCTTGGTTCAGGGATAAGCAAATATGTATTGGTGGGCTGTGGTTGTTTAATGCACTGTCACTGTTGTGATGAAGATGGAGGGGCTGCGTTAGTATTTGGTTAATTTGTTATGGCTTTTGGTGGTATGTAGTCTGAGGAGTGAATATTCCCTTCAGTGCAGCTAATACTCTGCCTGGCTTTTGTATAGAAATGAGAAATACAGCTTTATCTTCCCAAAATTTTTTTTGGCTGGAAGAACATGCGAGGGAAGAACTGATTGATGGGAAGCAGTGGCTTGCAGTTGCTTTACCAATTGAAATAGCTGATTTACCACTGTTTGGATTAAAATGAGTCACTGTATGTGTAGCATAGCCTAGTTAAGAAGGCATGTATCTGTTCTGTTTTAATGTTTCTTTTTTAATCTTGTGCTTAAGAAAACTGTTCTGTCTGAAGTAATGCAATCCTTATAAACTTACCATAGACAAGAAAGCAGAGATTTAGGCCCTAGTAACTCCTGTAAGAATGTCTGGTGATACAAGATAAGGGCTTTCTGGTTTGATTTTTTTTTCCCTTCTCAATTTTGACTCTTGGGCAGTGAGTTCTCGTTAGCTTCTTTCATACTCATTAGAGGCTTTTTAATCAGAAATGAGTATTTTGGAAATGGAAAAAGGATCACTGCCCACTGCTAGCCATGAGTCCTGCCAAACCTGACATAATGAGTTCTAAGACTAATCCTCCCAGAGTAGTTAGGGTGTTGGTTGCTTAAGGGAGTTGGTGTCACCAGGGAGTTGTAATTGCTTTTGAATCATGATTTAATATAAATGAGTTTTGTTCTTCCCAGAGGAGAGTGTCTTATTTTTTTTTCCTTAATTTGAAAAAGTTAAAAGCTAAAATACTCACATTGTCCTTTTTAGTTTGCCTTTTTTTCCTTTAAGACAGACGCAGTTAAGGATTAAAGGAAAATTTAGTGATACAGTCTCTAATACTTACAAGGCTTGCTTTTTTGTGGCGCTCTCCTGAGCTTGTAGTTATTTCCGCAGCCATCCCTGCACTGTTTCTAATATTCTTTGAAACAGTCACCTGCTCTTAGCCTAACGGTCCATTTCAAATAATTAATTTTCTGTAAAAATGAGGATTAGTTGGTTGTTTTATAGTCCATCAGGGCAGAAACACATGGACTTCTGCCGCTGTGGATGTAATTTTTTCCCCACCCCCCTTCTAGAGAAGCATGTAAGGAGTAAACAAGCTTTTCTCTTCTGCAGGCTGTTGTCCCAGGGCCAGCCGAGCACCCCTTGCAGTATAATTACACCTTCTGGTACTCCAGACGAACACCCGGGAGGCCTACCAGCTCGCAGAGTTACGAGCAGAACATCAAACAGATCGGCACCTTTGCCTCCGTGAGTATGACCCTCCCGTCCTCGTGTCGCACAGCGTGGTCATCGTGCCTGGCTCCCTCCCTGTGTGCACAGGCTGTGCTCTCGACAGCAGGAACACAGGAGAGCGGGTGCTTTGCTGTGACGTATAGATGAGTTCTTGAATTACCTGCAGCAGGTGACGTGTCTCGAGCAGTTCTCCCCTGCCCTGTGCTGACATCTGTGCCTGCGGCGATGGTGGTAGCTGGAGTGATAATAGAAAATTAAAAGAACCCTCCCATGTACCTTAAATCTGCTAGCTGCAGCAGAACTTGATGGGCAAGCAAGAGAAGAAAGGAACAGCTTTTCTGGATGCAGCGTAGGTGTGAAGCAAAGTCTATACGGTCCCACACGCCCCCTTTCCTCCTGCCTGCGTTTCCACCACGAAGACTGTGTTTGGAACGAGCATCTGGTGTCCTGTGTGTACGAGCAGCTGGTGGGCTGTTGTTGGTCTGGAAGTGATGACTGAGATGCAGTTCGATGTTACAGTGAAGTTCATTAAGAGGGAAACTGCTCTCCCTTCCTCTCTTAATTGTTTATTCCTGGAATAAAATTAGTGTATCCTGGAAAGGCAGTGTTGGGTTGTTGCGTGGTGCTGGCAGTGTGAAACCATCATCAGAATCCCAAGATACAGAAGCAAAAGGCTGGGAATGCTGTTGGCTGCTTTCTTTTTTGTATTTTTATTGGTTTTGTTATATCTAGTATTTGTCCAGATTTTCTGGGGTCCCTTCCAAATGTTAGTTTTGCCTGCCAGTTGATCTCTGCCCTCTGTAATGTAAGATATTTTTTTTTAAAAAAATCCCTTTATCCCTTCTGGAGGCTGCAAAAATATACCTGTCCAGGCAGCTGGGTTGTGTTACTGCATTTGCACGGGATAGGAGTAGGAAGAATTGCTCTAAGCCTTTCGTTGTGGGTAGTTCCTGCTGCTGCTCCCCTGTGTGAGCAGGTACTTTTAGTACTTTTTACATTCCGTGAATGAAAAATGTGGCTTACTCTTGGTGATCTGACAACAACTTCTCAGTCGGTTAAATCGATGCAGGTTTAATGTTGACTTTTAGCTCCTTAGAGGAAAACTTCACACGCTCTGTTTGCTCTTTGTTGTAAAGAGTTTGCGGGTGCTGCTGGATATTGAAAGTGCTTGAATTCAGTCAGGGTGGAGAAATACTGGCTAGCAGATCTGGTTATGTGTTTGGTTCCAAATTCTGTTTAAGAAGCGGGAAGAGCAAGCTTCCAAAAGGATTGTCTGAGCCTAAACCTGGCAAGTTTGTAATTTGCTTCTCAATAAAAAGCTCTAAAAGCTTTTAAAAGCTAACCACTAGAGGGCATATTCGCTCGGTGTGAGAACATAATTGCCGGGCTGCGTTTGGATGGGTCTGACAAAAACAGATTGCTTCTGACCCAGCCTCAGTCTTGGTTCATAATTTTATTGGCTATAAAAGCAAAATCCTGCCTGGATGGCAGAGGTCAGAGATTGGAGCAGAATCCCAAGTGATGACCACTGGTAAATCATTTGGGATGGTGTCTGAATGCTTCAGCTTTGCTGCTGGTTTGCTTAATAGCTTTTGTCTTCCTGAGTAGCGCCCTCTTAAAACATGGAAATTAGCATAATCTCTTCCAGTGCCTCGTGTTTTTTTTAAAGATCAAGCCGCTCTAAAATCCTTTGGTATCCAGGGAATCTCAAAGGATAAATTTGTTATTGAAGAATTAGAAAAGGTAATTCCCTTGCCTTCCGGCCAGATTGTCTGAAGTAGACACAGAGGTGCCACAGTGGAAACTGGGCAAAGTGAAATGGTGCGAGCGTGCCATGGCAGATTGTAAAAGGAAATAAGAGGTATTCAAATAAAAGCTCTGAGTGGTGCCTTAAGATGTTAAACCAGCACCAGAATGTGTCTTTTGTCTTAAAACCTGGATGTAGTAAAATGAATTATTAAAAATGTCTAATTTGAAGCCTCCTGTAGTCTCCACAATTGCAGAGAGCGGTGGTTAGTGCAGGGCTTTTGGGGATGGTGTGGAGAGGCCAGGCCTTAGCTGATGCACTAGACACGCAGCCACTGACGGAAAGTTGGGGCAGTAGGATGTATGAGGTAGATTTGAAGCTGTTCTCCAGAATAGCAATTATCTTAGCAAGGGATTCTTCAAACACCAAGACACATGCTGAATTTTTCACATGGTCATTTAGTAATGGAGCCAGTCAGAAACGGGCACTGATGCTCTGATGCTACTGCTGCTTCTGGGTATCGAAACAACACCTTTGTGACAAGAAAGCAGAACATAAGAGGAGAAGGTGGCTCTAACCAGCTGGTGTAGAAAGGGAATCCAGTTTCTGTAGGAAACTTGGCTGTGAACAGCTGGAGCAGCCTCATTGTGCGGTTCATGTCATTGCAGGTGGAACAGTTCTGGCGGTTTTACAGTCACATGGTACGTCCTGGGGACCTGACAGGCCATAGTGACTTCCACCTGTTCAAAGAGGGAATCAAACCCATGTGGGAGGTGAGTTGGAGCTCTCATTTCTGCCTTAAGATTTTCCCAGGGTATTCTGGAGGGAACCTTTAGAAGGGACTCATGTCACTAAACGGCACTCCAGGCTTCTCTGGGCTGCAGCCCTATCTTCTAGTTTCCTGTAAGCTTTTCCTCAGCCTGTAGCCCAGCAAAGGGGAGATCCCAGCTAAGCTCTGTCCCTCCTCATATAGGCACTTGCCCCTTACTATACCTTTGTGCAATGACAGCAGCATGAGGCTCTCCTCTAGGCGAGCTGGACCTCTGTAAGTGGGATTCAGCAAAGCTTGTAAGAAGCCAGCCCTCCTTTTTCAGGCAAGGAAGAGGTGCGTATGATTAAAAACCTGTGGCTGTAGGTAGAGCTGGGGGTGGAAAGAAGACATAGCCCTTTGTTTACGTTTTTTGCTCCAGGGCACTTAATTTGCTTCCGTTCATTCCTATCCAAATGGTTAAGAAAAAATAAAAAAAGCAAAAGCACAAAACCCCACAACATTTTGCTCAGCAAATCACTCTTCCAGTTCATGGCCTGTTTCCAGCAATGACCAATACCATTCGCAATATGAGAATTTTATGTGTTGCTCTGAAGTACCTAATTATGCTGCTCGATCCTGAGAAATTTATATGTGACCCTAGTTGGCAGTTATTTTAAGCAAGGTGGTTTATAGCCAGTTACTGCAAATACAATTTATATAAAACGTTTAACCCTTTTCGGACTCCTCGTGAGCTAGCTGCTCTGATAATGCCTCGACCAGAGAGTCCACAAGTAAATGATACCAGAATTTCTGTAAAGCATTTCCCAGTAACCATTTTAAGATGGAGGTGGAGAGACTGTTTGCTTGGGGTTTTTTTCACTTCTAGCCCCGCTCCCTTCTCGTATTTATAGAAGAGGACCTGGGATGTTGCTGTTGGCCTTCCCTTTGCTTCTTGCTTTGTAGGGCTTTTTTTATGCTCCTTTCTCTTCCAAATTAACCTTTACTTACTGTTGTTCTCATAGGCAAGTATAGGCATGTATGTAGCTCTGATCTTTTTTTGGATCTGTCTGTGCCTTGTCTGGAAAAAGTCAGAAGCATTAAGCGTAATGTTCCCTGGTGATTTACTGGGCTGCGGATCATTATTATTCTGGTAAAGGCAAATCAAATGCTTGACTGAACCGAAGCTTGTTTAACCTGAAACAAAACTAACAATAACCGTAAAACACACAGTACAGCATCTGCCTCCCAATCGCTGTTCTCTCCCTAGCCTCAGACCTGCTTAAACCACCTTTGAAATAATTTGAGCAATACTGTTTTCTCTTCTGACTCCCTTTAGTCGCTGTGGAAAGGTTGAGGAGTTAAACCCAACTCCCTGCTTCAAGGCTGAAGCCTAGGCAGCCTGATTCTTAGAGTGCGGTGTTCACAGCTTGGACAACAACGACATTAATCAGAAAGTAGTTCACATCTCGTGGGAGCATGCCACGTTCCTAGAGCTTGTGTTGATATGGATTCTTCCCCATATGTGTGGCTGCTGTCATGCTTTGAGGTTTGTCTGCAGCTGACACGTCCCCCTTTCAGCGCAGGGTTTAGCACAGACCCAAAAGCCAGGAGTGCGGTGAGCGCTGCTGTTGTGCTGGTGCCTCTGTGTTTGCCCAGGATTGCTTTGTTAGCACTTGCTGCTTCTGAGAGCTCATCAATGTTTAGTTTTATCTGAGTGCTAGAGAAGCTCTAAGGCTGAAATGCCATTAACTGTTTCATCAGGAGGGGTTGGGCTGCCTTGCCTGGCATCTTTAAAGTGTGCCCCAGCTTGGCAGAGGGGATCGCTGGTGGTTTGTCTTGCACTGTGCCATCCCATCCCCTCTGAGTTGCCCTTCGTTCTTCTCTGTTTCTATCCTAGACCTGTCTTCCCTTTCCCTTCCTGCCTGCCACCTTTTTGACTTGTTCCTCCCTTTCTCTCTTTGGCTTTCGATGGAATTTGTTCGCTTCTCACTGTGTCAGATTTCCCAGCTGTGGTGTTGTACAAGAGAACACCACAGCGTTCTGCACAGAGGAGGAGCCGCTGTTTGGCATAGGTGTGTGTTCTGTGAAACGGGAGTCTGTGGCGGTTTTTATCTCTTTTTCAGGTGCAACAATATTGAGGTGATGGACTGGGTGCTTAGCATAAATTTCTTCTTTACTCTCTCCACTCATTTTTGGTTATTTCCCTGGATCACTGCAGTCTAGAACATTCAGCTGTGTGATGTGCAATAATGTCGAGTGATTCCCAGAGAACAGACTTGTCCTTTCTGTGTTAACACAACTTGGGAACTCATTCCTGGAAATGTGGAAGGGCAGTGTTTATCAACCTTTCAGCTGCTTTTAAATATCACTTCGCAAACTTTTTCCCTGCCTTCCCTGTTCTGTGATGAGGGATGTTTCGTGTTTTGCAAGCAGAACTAAATATACGGAGGATGAGACAAAGACAGAATCGGTCTTGAGTTTGGGAGGAATTTTAGGGTCTTTGCCTCTGGTTCTGTGTGCAGATTGATAGACTGATGTTAGTCTTTGCTAGTGGGATCAGAGCACTAGAGCTGAAGTCTTCAGAGCTTCATCTGGAGAGTCGTTGTTTCGAATACTTTGTATTCAAAGTAAGTGGTACACCTGTCTCTGCCTCTATGGGAGAGAAGCAAAATGCCTTTGCCTGAAAATCCCTCCATTCTGTCCCTTGCCCCACCCAATCAATACCTGCTTCGGTCTGTGGCTCTGCTGTCTTGTGGGAAGCAGAAAAGTAGAAGAAAACAAATCGATTTCTTGCCCCTCTTCCTAGGACGATGCCAACAAAAATGGTGGTAAATGGATTATCCGCCTGCGGAAGGGCTTAGCGTCACGGTGCTGGGAGAATCTCATCCTGGCGATGTTGGGAGAACAGTTTATGGTGGGGGAAGAGATCTGTGGGGCAGTCGTCTCTGTCCGATTCCAGGTAAGTGCTTCTGAGAGCTGGCCTGTCCTTCCGTGTGGCGGGGCGACAAAAAACTACCGTCTGCTTACCCCTGCCGTGCTGTTCCGTAGGAGGATATCATCTCCATATGGAACAAGACGGCCAGCGACCAGGCCACGACGGCCCGGATACGCGACACGTTACGAAGAGTGCTCAACCTACCTCCCAACACCATCATGGAGTACAAAACACACACCGATAGCATCAAGTACGTGGGGCGGCAGGGGCCGGGCCCGCTGCTGGTTGCATGTCGCGCTTGAGCAGTTTCACGCCGGTCGCAGGAGTCGACAGAAGCGCTCGTGGGCGTGGGGGGCTGCTCGCTGTAGTACAAACAGCAGCGTTCGTTGCCGCGCAGTCTGAAAGCCAAATATCTGTGTCATTATCGCGCTGTTGTTGGGGACATTTAGCTCTGACATTAAATTAGTTTTGGGTTTGGGTTTTTTTCAGCTGTATAGTCCAGGGCTTTCTTAGCAATCCACTCAGCCTGTCACTTGGGAGTTGGGCAGCCCAGTGTGGGACCGTGGCTTGATGTATTCAAAGACAAGATTGCAGTGGCGTGGCGGGGGGATACGAGATCATTTGAATAAATAGAGATTCTGGGGAATAAAGTGCGGAAGCTAACGGGGATTTATAGTGCCATTAGACTTATAAATGGTCTTGGGAAAGTGCTGTGTGAATTTACAGTGCTGTACAAATGATTTCTAATCATAATAAACGTCGTATATTAAGTCTTCCAGGCCCTGGTGACAGAGGCTCTTTAACAAGACTAGAAGATCATGGTACACAGAGAGGAAGGCTGTATTTTTAAATTAACCTATTATAGCTTACTATACTGGGCAGTTCAGGGTGACTTTTATTCCCCCCAAAATTGCGTATATAAGTATTAGTTAGAGGTGAATACTGTAAATTTTTTTTTTCTTAAGCATATTGTAAACCAATACGCTGATTAGGTCATATTGATTAAATTAATACTTGAAAAGGTGTACCCAGAAAGAGAAGTGAAACAAATTAACAAGACATTGATAGAGCAGTGAGCTTTCTAGTGTAGCTCATAAACAGGGTGGAAGTACCTTTTGCGACTTCCTTTCATTGTCTTGGCACATCCTTTCCACATAATCACCCTGTTGCCAGTGCGCTGTCAGACAGTTTGTTGAGATCAGCAGCCAGCTAACTTCCAGTTGTGGCCAATTTTGAGTGGAAGTCACTGGCAATAATACAGAGGTTGCATTTTAACTGCCGGTAGGCATCTGGCGTTCCATATGGCACTCCCTCCTTTTCCTAAAAAAACGAGGGATGGAGAAATTATTGTTAAACTGAATCTTTCCCAGGCAACTTTGGTTTCGGAAAGGTTCCACTTCTCTTGAAATCTCACCTTCCTGATCTTGCCAGTAACGTTTCTCCTGGGTTTTTTGCCAGAAGAGGGCACTATGGACTCTCCGTCCACGTTAGGAGCCCTGGACACAGAAGCGGGTGTTTTACTCCCGTTCAGCAGCAGCAGACTGAGGGCTGTGGTGATGCGAGAGGAGGGAGGTGTTTGACTTCTCTCCGTCTCTGTAGGGCAGGCTGTGCGCAGAGCCTGCGGTCCTAACCTGCGGCCGTGGTTCGTGTAGCAGGTTTGGGATGGGAATGGTGTGGCCTTTCGCTTGGAAGCTCTCTCCACCGGCACATTCCCAGCACAGAGAGCGCTGCTACGGCGATGTTTGTAACCATCCTTGCCCTGGCAGGCGTCAGTGCTTGCGCCGTGGTGCATCCAACGCTGCGGTCTCATTTCACTACGGCAGCATCGTGGGCCGTGCCCGCTGCCCTCTCTTCCTGCGTGGTGTCAAAGTTTCTTTTTGTGCAAAGGGAGCTTGTCCAGGAATAGCAGGTGTTTGAGGAATTGAGTTTAGTAGCTCAGGTTACAGCTGGGAGCAATTCTTAAATAGGGGTGGACTGGGTCATCTCCCACTTACTCTGTGGGCAGGAGGGACAGTCAGGAGTTGGTTTGATGGTGTCCCAGTGAGGTGTATCTAAGCAATTAACCTTCTGCCGTGTAGGGTATCACGACATTTTCCACTGAGCTCCTGCAGCCTGCCTGCAGTGCCATCCAGCATCTCCTTCTAACGGCGCTGGTGTAAATTCAGAGCAAACCTGCTTGTCAGTGGAGTTTGTGGAGTAATGTGTGGACCGACTTCTCATGCCTTTCTTGACTGGTACAAGCAGGCAGCAAACAGCAGCAGCTGTGGAGAGGTGACGGCGCCTGCTTCGTTGACAGAGAAGCGCAGGACAGCCCCGGCTTTCAGTCTGACTCCAGTTGGCTGTGCTTCATCTCATTACGGTTCTCTCACTAATGAAGAATCTCTTGTGTAACTGGTTCTATCCTCCATAAAGTCTGGCTCCTTTTCCTCGCCCATTTATCAAGCCCTGTTGAAATACTGTCCGTCACGAATAAACTCCACTTATGCTGCGCATGTACCATGTGATTTATGACTCGGGAGGGCTTTCTAGCCAGCGCTCTCTATTCACACTCTGGTTGTGTTTTATGAAAGGCTCTAATGGAAGAGCCGTGCTGGAGGCTTTGCGAGGGCTGCCTTTTGAGGGGGGCTCGTGGCATTTTTCATTTGTATGGGCTGCATCTCTCCACTAGAGCTCTGCTCATGTGCAGGGCTTGATTGGCATTGATTGTGCTTCAGGGAAGGGAGCACGCTTAGCAAGAAAAGAACAGGCGTTTCTCAAAACCTTGACTTTTAAGTAGTGAATTGACCTGGATTAGCTTTTGACACACTGTAAATGAACGCTTCTGCAGAAATTGCTAGCGTGCCCCTCACTATGCAACTTGAGCCCTTTGTTTTGGATTTGATACATTCCTTTTGGGATGATGCATTTCATATTAACTCATTTTTAGACACCATTTTTCATGAGTTGTCAGTGAGGCTGCAGCCCCCTTTGTTTCAGAAAGCAGTGGCGCTGCGAAGTGGCATTTGAAAAGTATCTGTTGCTTCACAGCTATTCCGGGGAGCTGTTTTGCATTCTGTCCTTCCTGCTCTCAGTGGTGAGGCTTGTGCATTTAACTAGATAAGCAGATCTTTCATTGCAATTTTCCTGTGTTTGTCCTTTCTCTTGCTTGTGATATTGACAAGCTGCCTAAATCCCAGCGAGTGGAAGGGTCAGCCTAGTCTCTATTAATTTTCAGACTTGCTGGAAGAGCTAGAAGAAATCTCTTGGGCTCTGCTGAATTCCAGGGGATTGATAGGACCTTAGCCGAGCACCTCAAAAGAACACACATGGTGTCTTGTGGGCTACCTTGTTTCAGTAGCTGGAGAGAAATTAATCTCTTCTCTTTGTTCCCTCAGAGATGGACTGGGAGAGGCGAGATTGGATGTAGCAAACCACTTAATAGGTTCTGTTCATCAGTGTCATTAACCTTGGAGGTGATGTGATCCAGCAGTGACAGGGGGTTATGAGCACTGGCACTCCCTGTGTTTTGGAATTAAGAAAAAATAAGTGACCTCTTACTTTTGCTGGCCTTAGGACGTGCACTTTGCTTTTTTTGTAAGCTGAATATTGCCAGCCTAAGCCCTGTCACGTCTCAGTGAAGCCACTGAGAATACTTGGGTATCTGTAGTGAGTGAGCTGCATTTGGGAGAGATGTGAAGGAGAAGTGATCACTGTAAAGTCTGATTTTCTTTTCTTTTCTTTTCTTTTTTTTTCCTGAGTATTGCAGTGTGAAGTGCTTGGCTGTCTTGCATACACCTTTGCCCTGCCTGGGGTTATCAGCCTTTCTTTTCCACGCTGATGCCTGCCCGGTCAGTGACCATCTCCTGTGTTGAGAGCTCGCACGTGTGGTGCCATCCAGGAATCCTAGGCAAATTCAGCAGCGTTCCTTCACATGCCAGGAGAGACCAGCCCTGTGGCTGTACAGCAGGCTGCTGCTGTGCCAGCTGGGCTGGAAATCCTTGGGTTGCTGTGTGACTTTATGGATCGTCCTGTCAGCTCCAGAGCAAGGTTGCTTTTTCTGAAAACAAAGCTTCAGTTATTTGTAAGTGCCTGCTGCAGTGAGAGCTGAGCAGGGTATAAAACTATCCTTTCATTTCAAAGTCACCACTGATAACTAATGGAACGGCTCGAGTAAATGAGAAGAATAGTTGATCTTAATAGGGCTGGCACTGGGTTCATTTCACCACAGGCAGTTGGAGGAAATGGCCTCGGACTGTATCTTAGCTGGGAAACAAGCAGATACACTGTGGAGAGAGTAAGGGTATGCCCTGTAAGAAGACTGCAGAGTCAGGGTTTTTGAGACAAAAAAGTGAGGAATGACCAAAAAAAAGAAACTGAGGCATGAGGAAGAGAAATCCCATGGAAGTGGGAGGTCTTGGGCAAGAAGATCAGTGTTTGTGAGACAGTAAGCTGGCAGTGGGATGCTTGTTACATCAGAGTTCAGCTGATTCTGTAACTCTTATGGTTTTATAGCACTGGTTTCCATTTGCTTGCAGATTTCCAGGTCCTCAGGAAAACTTCTCAGTGCGGCTGTCCTAATTGTGTTGTCCTTAAATGGTGTGGACAGGGTTAACCTTGTCTAAAGTTTGAGGGTTTGCAAATGGGACCTGTACACGCTGGTGGGACGCAGGTTGCCTTGGGTCTTGACAGCTTTAGAGAGCTGCATTGTTTCACCCTCATTCCTTCAAATGTGAGAGCAGGAATAAAGGCTGGAGGACAGTGGTAAGGTTCCAGATCTGATAGCCATCCTCTTCTCCAGAGTCTCTGCAATATTGACTTAATTCATTTATCACTCTATTCTCCAGTTCCAGTAATATTTTCAGGTGCTGCAAGTCTAAAGGCACTTCCCGGGCTTTGGAGTGATGGATTCGTTGATTCGTTCTCTGTCACTGTAGTATGCTTTATTCAGAAAGTCTCTGTGACTTTGTAAAAGGTTTCCTTACCTTGGTGGCCTGTCTCTTACCAAAGAAGTGACTATAACCTATTTATTTCGTATTTCTTTCCAAGGAGGTCCGTTCAGGTGTCCTCATTTCAAGGTCACAATGGCTTCCCTCTTTGCCTTTGCTACAGACGCTGCCAGATACATGAAAGAATTATTTCAAGCTAGAAGAATTTCCTAAATTTTTTAAAGCTATTAGTTTTCAGGCCTGACACAAAGCTCTTGACTGGCTTTGAGCAAATCCCAAGCACTCTGATATAACATGGGGAGCGCCCAGGGAGAGGCTGTGCCGCTCTGGGGTGTAGCGAGTGGGCAGGGTGCTGGGAGGTTGCGCACAGGCTGGCAGAAGGGACAGATGTTGGTGACTGTTGTGAGGGCAGTGGGTACTGTGAGCTTTGTGTCTCCTTTTTTTAGCTGGGGAAGACGATGAGGAGGAGGCAGAGCTGTGCTGTGCTGACGGGAACTTCTAGGACTTAAAAATTGAGAAACGCCTGGTACTGTTTGCACCACGGTGATTTGGAAAGTCCCTTGAAGCCACTGTGGCTGCTCTTCCTCTTTTTGCTGGAGTCTCTGACAGTGGATCATTTTTGCAGTTTCCCTCCCACCCTCCCAGCTCACTTGATGGGAGTAAGGGGAGCCCTGACCCTGGGCACTGAGGGAGAAGGTGGGAAGTTTCAACAGTTGTGGGTCAGGAATGAGTGTGGAAGAACAGCTCTGGCTGGTTTTATTTAGCCTGCCAATGTTTCCATTTCCCATCTGTTCAGTGGGAATAACCTAAGTGTTGGGGATCAATTCACCGCGTATCTGATTGCTGCGCAGACAGTATAGCAATAAGGTACTAAAAATGTCTATACATAAAAATAACCTCTTAGATCCTCTGGCGCTGTGCCTTTGGCACGTCACAGGTCGTAAAGATTCTGCCAGACGGAATTAACTGGCAGCCTCGTTCGGTACGGAATGGAGAGCAGTTTGCTCTGCTAGCATAGTTTGGGTACATAAGGGCAGGCACATCCTGGTGGATTTTTTTCAGTCAAGTCAGCAGATAGTTGGAGTAATTAGTACTATAATATGTATGAGGGTCTTGGCTTAAAAATCCTTGGCTGGAAGAGCTTTTTCTCTATGTGAGCGAGACTTGGCAGCTGGAGGACTGTGTGTGTGATGTTATTGGAATGTTGGAACAGGGAACTCCTTGGTTTGGAAAGGGTAATAAATTATTGATTATGTTGACAAATAATCTGCCCTTGTGTCCCTTCTGTGGAGAACAGAAGTTAGGAGTTTGGGGAGAACTGTGGGAGAGGAAAGAGAGAAGATACGATGACGGGTGATGGAAATGTGGTAGAAATACAAGGCACGGGAGGTTGGAGGGCAGACGTGAAGGTTAGAGACTCTTTGACAAGGCTGGAGATGTGTGTAGCTTTCCAGCCTGTGTTCAGCAGCTGAGAGGGCTTTAGATCCAGAGTTACTCTTCCCCTGACTTTTTTCTGGAGAGAGGCAGTTGTACCCACAGTGTATAGTGCCGGGTGCTGACTGGGTGACGTGGGCAGTTTTCTCTGGAAGACTTCTTGGCTTTTGAAGGGTGCTGTGTCTGGGGAGACTTGGAAAGGAAAGTTCCCATTTAGGGGCTTCTGTGCTGCTGCCTTGCTTAGAATGAGCTGCTTGTGGGTCTCTCTCCTCTGGGCAGCACACTGCTGTACCCTGGTTGGTTGAAGATCTGACTTGACGTATTAATGCACCGCAGCTGTCTCCTGTGTGCTGTCCTGTTCCATCTGCAGCACCCTTTGCTGTCTTCATCCCGCACGTTTCTTTTGGCTTCAGGGGCTTTTTTCTGAGGGTCAGGTAAATATTCCATGTAGCTTTGGGACTCCCATGGGTGACTGTTACTTGCCTGTCCATCCGAGTCAATGAGGTTGGGAGGATTTCGAGGTGGAAGGAAACTGAGGAGAACGCGTAGCCAGCAGTAGATGAGGACGTTGGTGATGGCTGTGGAGATGTAGTTGCTGCTTAAAAGTTTTGTCAAGGCATTACTGAACTGGGAAGAACTGGAGTGTTTTGCCACTCACCAAGCTTCTGTTGGTGGTGCCCAAGTAGGTGATCTTTAGATTTTCATCTTCAGCGCTTCCAAAAGAGGGATTTGCTGTCCTGTGGTCTGAGAGGGCAGCATCATGAATTCCAAGCTGTACGCTACAGTGACCAGCTTCTTGCTTGTGCTCTCTTTGTTGGGTTCCTGATGCGTGTGCTGTACAGCCTTGCAGAGCGCACGTGACAGGCACTCTGCCAGTATACTCCGTGTTTATTTGGGCTGTGACTTTGCTGGGAAAGAGCACTTGATACCTGAGCTGCTCTTGTGAATGCTGGCTGGGAGCTTGACTCTGTGAGGCTCAGGTAAGAGCAAGGCTGGTGGTCTGGTTTTGGCGCAGATGCTGGCTGATACCAGATTTCCATTTCTGGTCTCCTGTTGTGTTGCACTGGCCTGATGAGGCAATGCAGAAAACAAGATGTGAGGTAGCTGTTAAGTACCAGCAACAAAATATGCAAGGTGGTCTGGATTTATAACCAACCTGGGTTCCCTTTAAGGTCCCCCCAGGTCTGAGGGACTCCCTGGGTTCGGTAAATGGCTCGGCATGTGCTATAGGCACCAGCGTTGTTTTGCTGGGCTTAGAGAACTGTGAGGTTCTTTGATCCCAGAAGATAATAGTCATGCTCGCATTAACCTCAGCATCTTTTCCCTGAGAGGGCTTTCAGTGTGCTGCCTTCGTCAAATAGACAGCAATTTTTCAGTCTGCTGGCTTCGTCCGTCAGTAACATTCTCCACCAGGGAATGCAGTGTTAGGCCCGTCCCTCTAACTTACCTGAAAACGTTTTCGATTCACATAGCTGCAGTGTTTTTACTGGGTCGTCCTTAACAATGCGGGTTTACAATAGGAAATGAGACTTTCTAATAACAATTGGATTCCACTGCCTGATCGAAGAATTTCATAACTAAGCCGCATGGCATAAAAAGAAGCCCGTTTTGGGGGGGGATTGCTACATATGCAAGTATGTGGTGAAGCATGAGGCCAATAACTGACTGAGTTTAACCAGCCAAGGAGCATGATAATCCTCCAGAAGGACGTAACGTTGGCTGGTTTATTAGCAATGGGAAATGGATATTCCATTTGTGACTGGGAAGGTCATACCTGTCTCTGGGTATTAATGTAGCTATATCACCAGCAGCCAGTGGGAACGCTTCATGTCTGTGCAGAACGTTAAAGCTGCCTGGCGCTGTCAGATGTTTGGCTGGGTTTTAAAGATGCTTCTATCCACCAGGGCTATCAGAGAATATTGCCTTGCTCTCTGAAGACAAGTGCCTTTCAAACGCCATTGAATGTTTCTGCTCTCGTTAAAAGTTAAGAAGCCTTTGATCTGAAGTACTGTGGGATTTTTTTCAGTTTTGTTTCATTTTTATATATTTTTTTTTTTTCCCTCTGGCTTGCCAGGGCCTGGGAGGAGTTTCATGGCCTGGTGAACAGCAGTGGCCGCTGATCGAACGCTCCCCCTCCCTCTGTCACACCCAGGGTAGGGCCTCATCTTTCTTCCTATGTGACTTCATGGCATACCTCTCAGCTTCCAACCCTCTTTCCGCAGGCTGGCATGTTCTTCTGCCTGCTGGGCCTCGTGGTGGGCCCATTCTGCTATTGGCTCTTTCCCAAAGATCAAAACAAATTTTTTTTATTTATTTTTTTTGGGCCAAAGACACCAGTGTTGACTGTGGTCTCCATTCATGGAGCATTTTCAGTTGTGATGCTGTGTGCTATTTTGTTAACGTGTCCTTCCTCTGTGCAAGGCACCTGTACCCAGACCAGGTCCCAGGAGGCTGAGAGGTATGTCTTTAGCCTGGATCTGTTGCCTAGGGTTGACTGTAAGCATGTATGGAGTGGTGAATGAACGCTCAGCACATACATGTGATGGACACTGAGAGAGGCTCCTGGAGCTTGGCGTACGTGCCTTTGCTCTTGAAAGTGGGCTGGAGCAGAATAAATCGGTCTGTAAGTAAAAGCTTGCTCAGGAAGGACACACAGTAGCTACTGTATTTCCAACTAATAATGCTGTGGCTAATGAGATGAAAACACCTGCTACTCCTGGTAGTGGCAGCCGACTGCGTGCAGAGAAGATAGGCAAGGTGAGCTCAGGGCTGTTGTGAGCCTCGCAGCTCCAATTGTTTTTCCTCTCCAGCGCCCACTTCCCTGATGGCAGGCCCTTTCCTTCCAAAGGGCTGGCAGGAGGCCTGGCAAGGAGAGGTGTGTTTGGCTGTAGCCAAGTGGGATTGCTGCATTGCCAAGTGCAAGAGCAGAGGAACCCGCTGGAAGGAGGCCTTACTCAGCCCAGTTCCCACTCCGTGGTGGTACGTAGCTGCTCCAACACAGCCAAGCTCCAAGGGGTTGCTGGGGATCCCCAAAACCTCCCTCCACAGCTTTGGGCAAGCAGTGTTCTCATAGCTTGCTCTTAGCTTGCTCTGAAGCCATGAGTGGAAATGATACCTGTTTTTCCTCACTGATTTGGCTTTTTTGTGAGGATCAAGCGTTACAAAATGTTACACCTGGTAGTGTTGTTATTGTTAGACGACATTCAGGTGACCTTCCCAAAGAGGAAACTGGCTCACCTCATGGAATACCAGTCTCAGGAGACAGTAAACATGCCAGGTGTATGGGAAAACAGTGACAGAGCTGATTTAGCTCTCAGCTGGGTTGGGTTACCTACACTGAGAGTAGTGATGAGCAGAGGACCTGGGGCACCCCGGTAAAGGCAAAAGGAGAGGAAATACAGAAACCTATCTGAGAAAGAGGTAACCAACTTGTGCTGTCCTTCTGAGGTAGATGGCACGGGTGAAAGTACAGGATGGGTTAAAAAGCCAAACCATTGTTGCAAATTAACTGAAATCCCGTTAATGAATCCTGGATCACACGCTCCCAAATGACAACACAGCCTGCTTTCCTGGCAGGTGCAAAGGTGAGCCCCAGTCTTCTGCAGATGGCCTCCAGTATGGTTTTTGCCATCATGTAGTAGTGGAGTAACTTGTTTAACTCTCTGAAGAGTGGATTTTTTCACTTCCTTCTGCTCCTGCGGCTCTCCAGCCTGCCTCCTGGAGGTGTTCCAGCATGCACTGTGCTGCACTGTCACAGCTACAGCTACCATGCAGCTCTTAGCAGCACACGATGCAAGCTCAAGGGTTTAAGCAGGATTTTACCATCCTGCAGAGCACGTTGCAGGCTCTTCAGCACAGCTCTGCCAGTTTGCTGTGGTATGTGCTGGGACATCCCTACGTGTTCGGTTTGGGTGACTTACTGCCCTGTCCCCGTAATGAGAAGAGCTGCCAAACCTGTCCTCTCAAAATAATTGTGATCTCATTTATTTCCGTTTGAGTTCAGAAAAACAACCACCGTTCTGTTAATGTGTAAATATGCTTTGCCTGTTGCTGCTGCTCACAGGAGAGCAGCGTTAGCACAGGTTTCTGTAACCTGCCCCATCTTCAACTGCTGCCA
This sequence comes from Apaloderma vittatum, assembly GCF_000703405.1. NCBI lineage: Eukaryota > Metazoa > Chordata > Aves > Trogoniformes > Trogonidae > Apaloderma > Apaloderma vittatum. The sequence goes on from NW_009725628.1 coordinate 17,872, forward strand.
CGTGTCACAAGACCATACAAACAAAGGTTGTGGACCAGTGGTCCTTTGTTTATCACTAGCCCCTGCAGCTCACGTGGCTGTACTCATGTGAGTGAAAGCTGATGAAGAAACTTTTCTCTTTAAACTTGAGGGAAACATCATTTTCATGTGGGATTCTTTTAAGGTAGGAGAGATCAGAAAGTTAAACTTGTTGACAGCATGACAAAAGGAATCTAACTATGAGGGACAGAGGCAGGACAAGGCTGGACTGATGGTATATTTGTGCTCCAGACAGAATCCCTGAGGACAAATGTTTTGGGAAGGAAGAAATCTTGCAAGTCAATTAAATGCCAAAATTTGTCAGGGAAGTTTCCAGAGTCTCAGGTGCTCTGCTCACATGAGAGGACCCTTTTTGTTGCCTGATGAATGGGGGTGAACCAGGTTCTCCCCATATTCCAAGTGTTCTGGAGCAGCGAGTTGACTTACGTGAAAAGTCTCTAGTTAGAAAGCAGATCTGCTTGAGAGGTTTAACAAGCCTTGATTTGAGTGACATACTGAGATGGCAACTCTGGTAGCTATGGTGGGGGGAATGGGGGGGTTACTGTGATCTGAAGGAATGCACGCCTTTAACCTCCTTCTTCCCTCTGTTTTCCAGGGATAATTCAAGCTTTCGAAACACAAAAATCACATTGTGAGAACAAGAGTTGGCACTAAGCTCCTCTCTCCGTGTTGAAAGCACTGAGAGGTCTCCACCAGTGCCCTCCGACCTCTGAAGGGACTCATGGGCCACTCTCTCACACTCCTCCTTGGAGGAAGGATCCATCTGAAGCCCTCCAGCAGCGGTGACAATAGGGGCCGATTTTGTCATACACAAACTTTTTTTTTTAACAGTGGGGCGGGAGGCCAACCTTTCAATTAGCAGCGTGCCCTTGGGGCCGCATCTTGCAGCACTTTCCTCTCTTTCTCTACATGGCATGCAGGATCTCTGGGATTCTGCCTCGGTGTCAGAGCCTTTTGCTGAGGGATACCAGTATTATAAATCTCTCTGCAGCTGGGAGGGACTTCCCAGTTGAGAGTCAGCCCTGTGGTTTTCAAATGCCCCCTTTCAGCTCTGCCAATAAATTATTGGGTCTCTTTGTTTCTTTCAGTCTCTCTTTTTTTTTATATATTTTTTTTTCTCTGTCTAAAAATTGTCTTCTGGTGTTATGTTGATATATATTTGGTATATAAATGGTATTTCTCTAGGCTGTGGTAAGACCCCAGGCCTGCTTCTGCCAGCTCTGTAGAGTGTCTTCCCCTGAGCTGCCCACCTACATGAAGCAGCAAAGCACCCCAGTGGTGGTCAAACTTCACTTTATTTGTGGAATTACATGGGCAGAGGCATCAGACATGTGACATCTTGCTTAAAAAATGAGGTGTTTGCTTTGTCTCTGCCCCTTCGTTGTACTCCCTGGTTAGCAGTACACTGGCTGGGGAGAGGGATGGGAGCTTCTCTTAAAATAGAGATGTTTGGTGTCACTTAGTTGCCTTGGTTCTGGCTGTCTCGGTGCAGGGCCGGCAGCACTGCCCTGCTTGGGACTGAGGGAAGGCTGAATGCAGAGCCGTGTGGTGAGGTCCGTGAGTCTTCAGCCATCTGGAGACAGGACTCTTGGGGGGTGCAGCAGAAAAAAGTGATGGCCCAGGCTGTGTGAGAGCTGTGACCAGAAGCGGGGCTGCCAGTGACCCCCTGTCTCCTGTCTCACCTCCAAGGTGAGGCTGGACCTATGCTGGGTTGTTGCCTGGAAAGCCAGCCTAGCTGCAATTCGGACACCACAGGAAAAACAATAGGATCTAATTATTTCCTCTGATTCTGCTTGGCTACGACGCTAATTGTACTCATTAACATCTCCAGCCTTTTCCCCTTTTCCCTGGGGAATCGCACAATTGCCTCTCATTTCTGACAGAGCCTTCACATCGGGCCCAGGAGGGGAGGCTGCGGCCAGAGATGGGGCACCTCTCCTGCTCTCGCCATCCCTCGGGAGAAGGGACTGCTTGGGCCAATTTGGTCGCGACTGCAGAACCAGCAGCCATGTCTGGGACAATTACCAGCCTTGGAGACTTTCAGCCTCATGACTCCAATTACAAATTCCTCGTGTTATTATTGAAGCCTAGACTGAAAGCAGCCAGGGCTGGCAGAGAAAACAGTTTAAAATATTCAGTCTTCTGAAGGGTTTGTTTTCTGTGTTGACGGTGTCGATCCTAGCCTGTCTCTAGAAGCATCCAGTGCACTGACAGCAACAACTGCTCACCATGGTCAGGTGGTTTGTGGCTGCTGGCACCTGGCTGGGCAGGGAGCAGAGCAGTGGTGGCCTCCCTTTCTCTGTTTCTCAAGACCCCACGGTCCTGTTCCTGCTCTTGCCACTTGTTTGTCTCCAGCTCTTTTCCAAGCATAGTTTGTTTTCCCCACTGCGATCAGGTATTACTATGGCTGCTACTTAAAATTCCTTTTAAATACAACTCTCCCCTGCTGCTCTCTGGTATTTGTTAGGGGGGATTTAGTTGTAATTACATTTTGGCAATCTAAGCAAAAATAGCCTCGCCAGGCGAGGCTGTAATACTAGCTGCAGGCTCCCTTTATTCACAGCGCATTTAGCTTCTTGCAGATCACATCACTTAGGGCTTTAGTCCTGTTGTTGTGCCCAGCTGCGCGTCACATCCACCTCTGCTATTTTATGTACTCGCCCACTTCTCGCCTCTGATGCCCCGCATCTAAGCTGGTGCCGATGAGTGCAGGCTTGCTATTAAACCTGAAAATGCTGCAGTCTTGCTGTGTTCGCCCTTAAATACGCTTTACGAGTGAGTTGTGGAAGAGCCCTTCTCTGGGAGGCTGTTCCTCCTGCTGCTGCTGTGGTTGAGATTTGGAGGAGCTCAGCCCTGGTTCCTCTTGCTCAGCCTTGAAGGGAGCAAGCTGGCTGGGGCATGGAGTTTGTCCTCTTCAAGGCTACAGCTTTTCCTGAGGTCAAAAGAAAAGCAGTATTCAGTCGGTGCCAAGCACCAAGTTTGGTGTCTCCTGTGGCTTGGAGAGGGATGGAGCCAGAGTGGGGTTTTTTGAGCATGTCTTTTGGTTTGTGGTCTACTGTGTCCTGGTCTACTGTCATAAGAGTGGTAAAAAGATAGCTGTGGGGTTGTTTGGGAGGGGAAGAAGCCCCTGTCATGCACTCAAAAAAGGTTTCAGATCCTCTTCGTTCAGGAAGCAAGCCTGGAGCTGTGGGAGCCCCAAATCTGTGGTGAGTCATATCCTTCCCTCCTCACCCTGAAAGCTTTGTCCACCCTTAAACTTCCTCAGATCCTTCCATAGTGCCTTCTGGGAAAACCAGCAGGGCTTTGAATCCCTTGAAGCCCAGCCCCAGGGCACTTCTTACCCAAGGGTGTGGTGGGCTCATGGGCCCTGGGTGTCTCTGGCTACAACTGATTGCCAGGCTGGGCTTGGCTGGGCAGCTCAGGGAGCAGGGTGGTGGGTGCATGGGTGTCTCCAAGCTGGAGCTAAAGAGGAAATCTGCTTCCCAGCCCACAAAGAGAAAAAGGAGTCCCTAATTTTGGAGAGGAGCGGTTGGGGGTTGCTTGGATGATGATACTGCCTCATCTCATTGCTCCTTGATGGGATGTGGGCTCACGGGGCTGATGTTGTCATGAGGAGGCTCTCACCGTGCTCCTCCCAGCACCCTGCTAGCTCTGCATAGGGTCAGCTGCAAGGTGTTCCCTCACCACATTCTGCCAGACACATCTGCTGCCTGAGACCTGTGGCATCCTGGCTACTGCTTTTGGTTTTGTCCTTGTTTCTGATGCGGTGACAAAGCCCCAGGGATTTACAGGGTGCTGGTAAAACCACTGCTGGGTGGTGGTGGAGAATGTGGTCTCAGCTGCCTGCTCCTGGCAGGCTGGAAGAGCTCGTCCTTCTCCCGTTGTGCTGTATGGACATGTTGGGGACCTGCAAGAAGCAGCAGCTCTGTGGAGCAGAGAGAAGTAGGTGACAGTATCTGGCCCTCTTCAGGGAGCACTTGCCCTGCAGACTGGCAGGAGGGCAATGGGGACCACAAATCACTGGAAGAGGGCCGGGCAAAAGCGAGACAGAGCTCGGTAACTCTGCATCTTGTTGGAGTGGGTGGGAGAACCCAGGGGCTGAGGACATGTCTGGAGCTAAGGTATGGGCAGCGTACGGTACCTCCTGGCTCTCTCAGAGCTGGGGGCACTTGGCCAAGGCAGTCTGTCCCACCAGCTGCTGTGGGGCTGAGGAGAGGACATCGCCATGGGGTGGCTGTGGGTGAACGGGAGTGCTGTAGTTGCTCATCAGCAAGAAGGCTGTGGCCAGCAGGAGTACAGTGCGCCAGGACCTGGTCACCTCACCCAGATCATGGCCACAGGGTTGACTCCATGAGAGGTGACCCAGGCAGGGTACTGGGTGCTTGGTGAGCTCCTCTGAGCATCCCTGCCTGCATTGGTAGGCACCATCCCAGCCGGCCTGAAGAACCAGATCCACCTGTTCTCAGTACTGTGGACATCACCGATCTCCCAGGGACGGGGCAGGAAAAGCTGCCTTGCAGAGAGCACGGGGAGGCCGGCACAGCCAGTGGGTGACTCCTGACCATGACCAGGCTGCAGGTGTTCAAGAGGTGATTTTTCCACTGCTGGATGTCTGCCTTCCACTTCCAACAGTGCCCAAGATGCCCCCAACTCTGGCAGTAACCAGCTGGTTTTCTCCCAGCAGCAGCAGAG
>NW_009725628.1:22791-22994 GCF_000703405.1 Apaloderma vittatum
GTGCGCCATCGCAGGCCGGGGGGAAGGGGCCATACTTGACAGAGAGAATCCCATGGGGCAGGGAGTGCCAGTGAGGGAGGGAGTTCTGTAATGAGTCTGGCAGCAGGGTAGGTGCCTCTTGGCATCCCTGAGGGCATTTGGGTGCTTCACCATGATCCAGGGTGTTCCTACGCCAAGCTGCTTGCTAGGGAGCAGGGACAGCA
>NW_009725628.1:23093-23481 GCF_000703405.1 Apaloderma vittatum
ATCCATGATTCCTGCTCTGTTGCCACCGATGGTGTGGCAAGTGATGCCAGAGGCCCCATTTTCCCTGGCCTTGGAGCTATGAGTTTGCAGTGGGGTAACACAGCTCTCACTGCCGGTGCTGGAGCACGGCCCATCGGATGCCTGACTGCTCCGGTTCCCCCTTGGCTCATCTCTCAGCACACTTGTGGGGTGCTGGCACGGGACCGTGTGGCTTAGAGATCTGTGGTCAGCCTGCACAGGTGGCACATCCCGCCTGTCTCAGAGGGGTAACCTCATCAGTGGGCAAGCAGCAATGATGCCACAGAGACTCACGAGCCTGCCACAGGCTTTACTACCACGTGCAACAATGCAAGGCTGCCCCGTGTTAACTCCTACCCCACCCGCACCG
>NW_009725628.1:23660-27896 GCF_000703405.1 Apaloderma vittatum
GGGGAAGGGCAGGGCGGGTGCCTGGTTGAAGTGAGCCATGAGGAAGATGCCGACGGTGCCACACACGAAGAGGGAGGCCATGATGAAGAAGCAGACACGATCGATCACCCGTCCCACCAGGATCCACTCTTCACTCTCCTGTCGGTGGCACAGAGAGGGGGGTGAGAGCTGCCCCTGCTGCCCTCCAGCAGTGTCCCTCTCCCCCCAACCCTGACTCACACTGCTGAAGTCATTCTGCTCCCGTGTGGCGTTGGCGATGTGGTTGCAGGCATCCACGCAGGCGCGGATCTCGGGGCCTGCCTCCTCGAGGCTCTGGCAGAAGTCCTGGGCACTGCCGCTCTCCAGGCCACGTCCTAGGGGCAGCGGAGCCAGCACAGCAGGCACCAGTGAGTGCTTGGCATATCACCCAGCCTTGCAGGGAGGTGCCAAGCTCCCGGGGACACTCACCGATCTTCTCCAGCACAGTTTTCATCAGCCCGTCCCTCTCCTTCTGCTTCTCAAAGAGCAGCTCAGTCCGGGCTTTCCAGAGCATGTACTCGTCAGCTTTCACAATGAGCCCCAGGGAGCTGCGTCTCCGAGCAGCTCGTGGTGGCCCCGGTGTCTCCTTGGGCATATGCATGCCCAGGTAGCGGGGTAGGAGGTGCAAGCACACCTAGGCACAGCATCACTGTCAGGGACACAACCCCTCTCCACCACCACCCAGGACACCCAGTGGGTGGGATCAGGTGCCCCTGCATTGCCTGGAGCATCCCCATAGGGTGCTGGGGCTGTTGGCTCCTGCAGCTCCCCAGCATTCAGAGTGGCTTTGAGGGGTTTGGTGGTACAGTGTGGTCCCTTGTGGACACCTCTTTGTGCCAGGAACCCAGATGAAGGCATGCCTGCCACCCCACCCTGCAATGGACATCGCCTCAGTCCCCAGACACCCAACCCATTGCTCGTGTCTATGAGGTAGGTACCTGGCGCACTCTCTCAGGCATGGAATGAGTGTTGGGTGTTCTCAGTGAGATGTTGAGGACGACAACAGCATTAACCACGATCACCACCGTCACCACCATGAGGAAGGTCAGGTACCTGGGGAGGGGGCACGGGGCCTCATGTGGGGCTGCTAGGCCTGTAAGTGCCCTCTTGGGCTGGAAGCTGGGGACTGGTGGTGGGACATGGGCGTGCGGTAGTCCTGATCCAGCCCTGCCTGGGCTGGGGAATGTTTCTGTACCCAGAGACCCTGCTGGCACTGTGTGACAGCAGGGCTGGCACCCCTGTCCCTGTGTATCACTTACTTCCCGATGAGAGGCACAGCCTGGGAGGTCTCAGGCACCTTCTGGGCAATGAGAAAGAGGAAGACGGTCTGGGCCAGGAGGACATTGATGGAGACGGTGCATTTCTGCCCACCCGCTGCCGAGGAGACAGGGAGGCAAAGGTCAACACAGGGCAGTGTTGTTAGCATTGCCCTCCTTTGGCAAAAAGCCCCCACCCCAAGGCTGAACTGGCCAAGCCCTACCATAAGGCTTTAGCCTTGGGGTACCTGGAAATTCACACACCCCAAATATCACAGGAGTGAGTGAGAGGTGGCACTGCTGGTCCCTAAGCACAGAGCGGACAATGATCCCTTTCTCACTCATCGCTGCACCCCTTTCCCATCCCTGTCCTCCCCATGGGCATGGCACCAGTGTGTACCTTTGGCAGGCAGAAAGTAGACCAGCACGGCCATGGCGGAGATGAGGACACAGGGCACGATGATGTTGATGACGTAGAAGAGCGGCTTGCGCTGGATGATGAGGTAGAAGATGACCTGCTGGTACTGGATGTCATCTGGGGTGAATTGCTCCGAATTGATGATCTTCCGAGCGGGGCGGTGTTTGATGGCCCATTCACCGTTCTCTGCCATGTGAGTCCCAGTGCCATGTAAGTCCCACCGCTCCACTGGGGGCACTGGGGCTGCCAGCCCCCCAGCGTGAAGGGTAGGAAGGGGAGGGCTGGTGGTTGATGAGGGCCCCATGGGGCGCTCAGTCTCGTCACAGTACAGGGAAAGGTGCCAGAGCCGCTGGGGAGGGAGATGAACACCACCAGAGCATGTTGCAGTGGCTGGGAAAAACACCCCAAAAAGGTGTTGGAAGGGACAACCAGGCACATATGGGGCACCAAGTACCCCTTGGGAGTTCCCAGGGTGTTACATGTGGGGCTGGGTTCCCCCCATCTCCCTGCCCCCAGGGTGCCATGGGGGGACACCCAGCATGATGCTGAGTGATGGCATGCTGTTTTCCCCCGCTTTCTGCAGGAGCGATAGATTTTTTTTTCCAGTTAAGATTGCAGCTCAGGCTGGTAATGAAAAAATAAATCTCACTGCCCGAAAAGCATTTTGTTCCTTCAATATGCAATTAAAATGTGATGGAAAACGTCATCGTTTGGCCGTGACAGCTACGTTCTCAGCATCAATCAAGTTCCCAGGAGCGGTGCTCTCCAGGAGCGCCTGCCAGGCAGTGAGAGCCCCGGGCTGGGGGGGTTAGAAAAACAAATCTCTCCCACACTCCCGCTTCCACTAATAACTTAAGTGTCCGTGTAATGGAGGGAGCTGCTAATAGCCCCCGCAGCCCTGCTTTTGGCAGCCACCGGTGTAGCACCAGGCCTGTTGCGTGTCCCTTGTGGTGGGATGCTCTTGTGCCACCAGGGCAGCCGTGGTGTTACCTGTGAAAGCCTCGGGGTCAATGAAGATCCACTCCACGGTCTGGCCTTCCTCCACCGTCAGCAGCAGGTTGATTTCATTGGCACTGTATGTCTGAGACCTGGGGAGGGATAAGGGGGGTTGGCACAGGCTGACACACAGTGGGCTGGATGGGCAAAGGGTGCCAGTGTGGCAGCGGGTGACTCCGGCCACCTCCAGCTCTCCTTTGGGGTCCTTGACTTGGCCAAGGTGCCTCCTGCCACTGATAGGGTGGCAGAGCTCAGGTAGGTGGCACTTATCTGCCTGGGGGGCTCATTGCCCCGGGACAAAGGTGGACATCCTATGCCAACCCCTTGTGTGCCAGGACGACCTGCCAGGGTGCCCGGCCAGCACTCACTGGAAGACCATGGTGCAGTTCTGCCAGTCGAAGGGGAAATAGGTGACGTGGATGACGCAGGCGCTGCGGTAGATAGCGGGGGGCAGCCAGTAAACACTGCCATCGGGGGACACCAGCACGTTGGTGTAGAGAGTGATTTCAAATGTCCCGTCGATGCTAGGCAGGGGGAAAGGGTGGGCTCAGCCCCAAACCACGCCTGGGAGAGAGCTGCCACCCCCTGTGCAGGGAAATGTCCCCATTGCCCCATCCCCTCCTTGTTCTCCAGGACGATGTCAGGCAGCCAGACCATGGTAGAGGGTACTCGCAGCTGCTGGATGTTGTCGTATTTTTCGGGGTCCCACCGCAGACGATAATCAGACCATTGCTGTGGGAAGGGGAGCAAAGAGAAGAGGGTCACAGTGCTCCCTGAGGTGGGGGAGCTCATGAACTACTTGTCCTGTGCTGCCCCCAAAATGGGCTCAATTTAGGACATCCACAAAGGGGGTGCAGGTTGCAGTGCCAGCCCTCCATGGGGTACCGCCCTGAGTGGCCCAAGTGGGGGGTTCCAGCCTGGAGGTGTGGGGTCTCACCATCTCAATCCAGACGTTGGTGGTGAGGGTCTCCTCCCGCTCATTCTGGCAAGGAAGGAAGAGGGGAGATGGCTTTAGCACCCTGCCTACCTCTGCCCGACCTGTGGGCACAAATCCCACTCTGCTGTGGGAATGAGGGTGGGGGGTCTCACCAAGGAGATGAGGTTGGTGAGGGTGAGCTTGAGGGTGACATCGAGGATCTGGTCCCCACGCAGGGCTGGACGCAGGTCCCGGTTATAGTTGCTCATGAGGTCCTGGAGCAGCTTCTCCTCCTGGTTCCTGCAGCTCACGCCTGGAGTGGCCACGTGCCATGGGGGCACCTCGGGGTGGGGATGGGGGTGCCACCCCCAGGGACCAGGGTGTGGGTGGGGAGGGGTATGGCCATACGTGTGTCACTGTGGGTGTGCACAGGCGGCTGCGTGCGCCTGACGGGGTGTGTCAGTGTCCCAGATAAAAGTGGGGGGGAACACTCTGTGTGTGTGTCCCCACACTCCCTACCCCGCTTCACCCCAGGGCAGGGTGGGGACAGCGGGCTGTCAGCATGGGGACACCTCGGTGGGATGGTGCGCAACGCTCTGCTCCCATGGATGACAAATCCCCAAGGGCAGAGG
>NW_009725629.1:0-10385 GCF_000703405.1 Apaloderma vittatum
CTTTGGCTACACCAGGGTCTTACAAACCACCATCCACTCACCCTGGCAAGGCCAGCTCTGCACCCAGAGCAAAGTGAAGGCCATGTATGTTTGATAGCATAAAACCCAAGGAGACAGTATTATAATTTAGCAAATTAAAAACAGAATGAAGGAGATACTTTTTCACGCAACAGAACGGTGTGGTAGAGTTCACTTCCAAAGGCCGTGGCTGGGGCCAGAAAGCCAGCAAGAATCAACAGAAGATGGTATGCTTAACAGTAACCATGTTCTTCACTATCATAAAGTATTGCAAGTCTTTTTTTAAAGTCAGAAATGCAAATTTAAATATTTTTCCAGAAGTCAAAATGAGATCTACCTCTAAGGCAGTACTATCTCGCATCCTTGTGGATAAGATCATTTGCTGCTTTCTTGACCAGCATCAGGCATTGGCGCTGACTGACCTCAGTTCCAGGCACACACAACCTGGACAGGTAAAGCGAGGGGCTTCACGCCCACCTGGCAGCGTTGTTAGCGTGAGGAGCCAGCTGCAGAGAGCTGCTTCAACAAAAGCTCAGTGACAGCATGTAACAAATAACCCTTACGTGTAGTGATGATTTCTAGATGCTATCTGTAAAGAGAATTAGACTTCTCAAAAGCCATACTTAATTAGTTTCAGATACCAGCCTGATGGACAAGGTAGTCTGTTAGAAAAACAGTGCTTTAAAGCTTTAACGATGGATATGAGAAATATGGAAAGCGGCAACATCGATACAAACCAAGCTTTTCCACTGCCAAACAGGTCTCACTGAGTACCATCTGCAGTGTCCTACCTTTCCAATTATTTCTATTTTGTCCTCTATGCAAAATAAGTGTCCTACTAATACTTTTTTTTTAATTGAGATGATGAATAATACAACACAACTATCTAACAGTTGAAAACACCTGCATTTGCAACTGAAAGCCTCCTGGCAATCATGGTAGAGAGCAAGACATCAAAGCAGTAGGACTGTTGAAAGGGTTGGGAGAACCTAAGCAAGCATGAAAATGTAAGCTTTTTCCTAAGCGTACAGATTAATAACTTTTTAAAGTCTAAATCTCCATGATGGTATGATTAATTTCTTATGATTTAGCCTATGAAAAAAATAATCAAGTGGTAAATGTATACACTGATTTGGAAAAAGTGCACAGAGTATCTTTTATAGAGAGGTTTTTATCTGTCTGTGTTCCTGTTGTTCCCCTTTCTAGAGTCACTGTTGCTTCTGCACTAGTGAGCATGGACTGCTCAGAACTTGGGTGCTACAGGCAGAAAGGTGTACGTGTGTTGTGTGGCTACTCTAGTAGGCTGGGGATTTGTATTGAACTAAATTCCTGTCTCCTTTGCCTTTTTTGCTGACCTGAAAGAAGATTGATTTTAGAAAAAGGAGAAGTGTAGTAATGAACATATATTTTCTTATTTGCAGACCCATCGTGGTTTTCTCCTGTGCTGTAACACACGTCCTAACTCTCAGTCCTCACCCATTCATAAGACATCCGAGACACTAATTCCATCTTTAAAATCTTTTAAAAGGGTAAAAGCTGGCAGTTTGTTGCTTCTGGATCAGCTCAAGCATAGTGCAGAGCACACTTCTATCTGGCATTTTAAATCTTAAAATAGCACAAACAGGACAGACTGGGCATAAATGTGTAAGGATTCTGTGTTTTCCTTTACTGGCTTGGATGTTGCTAATTTTAAGCTCCATATGACAAAGGATAGAGATGTGTTTGTGCTGGCATAACTACAGAAGTGGTTGTGTTTAGATTTTTCCATTCCAATAGATCTAGAATCAAGCTATCATCTTTCAAGTAAAACCATGCCAGATAAAACTTATCTGCACTCATTACAAACCTAGAGTTGCTAACAAAGTTCATGAACTTTGATGTAGAAAGCCCAGATCAGTTGTGAGTGTATCTAGGATATTTTGTTTGTTTGAAAATCAACCAGTGCAGCTAACCAGGACCAGATGCAAAAGCTGAGCTTTTGAGCTGAAATTCCACAAGCTCAGTGGATTTCTTCCCAAGAAGTGAGATCTGGAGCATGTTGAAACAAATTCAGAATAAAGTCCAGGGATGATAGGAATGGCATTAAAACTTTCACAGATCAACAAGAAGAAAATGCTTACCAAAAAAAGTGACTAAAATTAACTCCCTGAATGGCAGTTTTAGCCACAAATATTTTATTAGGGGGCTGGTTAGCTCAGTCAGTTGAGCGTGGCGCTGACAACACCAAGGTCGCGGATTTGATTCCCGTTCGGTCCTCATGGGTTGCCTGGTCTAGTCGAGAGGTGGCGTCCCTGGCGACAGGGAGGCTGGATTAAAATGATCTCTGAGGTCTCTTCCAGCCTTGGCCATTCTGTGATTCTATGATTAACACCAAAAAATGACAGAGATAATTCTGCTCATTGTTGTGGGCTTTGGATGAGGCTTATGCCAAGTTTACTGTCCCTGTACGTTAAATAGAAAGAAGCCCAGCTTAAATCTTGTTTCCATAGTGAGAAAAAAGGCTTTATTTTTGATAACCCAATTCCAACTATAACAAGAAAATGTTGTGGTAGCAGTAAACAATTTGGAGATGAAACTCAGGGAAGGAAACAAATTTATATGGGAAAGATTTATCGCAGCCTTTACATGGTTGATCTTCATCTCTCCATGAAAGCTCACTTTTCCCTTATTGTATTTCATCTATTCTCATTCCAATAAGTACATTTCTGGTTTTTTGTTGTGAGGCCGTGAAGCATAAATACTGATCAGTATCACACTGAAATAAAATCTATTCTGCAATAACAGAATAGAGTTCCCTTGCCATCAAGAGTGATTTTTTACTTCAGTTTGAACTTGCCTAGCTCCACTGAGATCCTTTCTAAAAAGAGCATTTTTACAATTAACGTCAAGCTGACACCTGCATCTACATATTCCTATAAAATAAGTAAGTATGAGAAACTGTTAACTTTTGAGGAGTGAAAGGTGTTGAGCCCCCTTTGCCAACACTAGAAATCAAACCTTGGACACCACTGTCCCGGGGTTTGCCACTGGTGACCTGCTTTCAACACCTGCTAAGTAAATTTTGGGGCATCATTTAACCAAACACTTAGCATCTTGCAAAATCTTGCACTGGATATGTCCAATACTCTGATTCTTCACTGTAAGTAATAAACCCTCTTACTAAGGTGAGAACAAAGTCTCTCACCCAGAGGCAGACTAATCTACGTGACTGCTATACATAAAGTCACTGAAACTTGAATAAGAAACTAGTATAATCATAATTAGAGCTCCTGTCATCTTTGGAACTGCTATCCCAACTGAACACTCATCTAAATCCAGTGGGATCAAGAGAAGTGGATTCTGCTATATATTCCCTTCGGATTCCCCATTTTATTGCCCTCTAACATTATTCCTACATCCCGATATCTAAAACGATTGTTCATGGGGGAAGACTTCACCTATGATAATGCTTAAATACAAAATTGGATAATCTTACCCCATTTCAGCATACTATTTCACATAGGTTTTGCTTTTAAAGGTTTCTTTTCCCTTTGAAGGGGAAGAGAAAATTATTATAAAACCAAATTTTACGCAGTAAGCTCGCTCTCAACTCTTGCAGTGACGCTTTTTTTGAACTTTTCTGAACGATTCACACTATTTACACGTCACTCAAGGCAGTTAGAATATCAAATCAAAAAGACATATTTGCAAAAAGGCACCCATGAAACAGAGTAGACATTTCTCCTATAAGACAGGTCTAAATTCCTGGCAAACCAAATGCCAGTTTACTGCCCATGAAAATTACAAGACACTTTTTGTTTGTTTGTCCCTTCTAAGACTCAAGGGTAGCTTTCAATTCTGACTCCTTTTCTTTTTTTTAGGGACTCGCAGGATGGATGGCAATGGAAGGAATCTCTGGAGCTTATCTTGTCCGAGCCCTCTGCCTAGAGCCAACACCAACTACAGCAGGTGCTCAGAGCTGTGTTCAGGCAAGCTTTGATCATCTCCAAGAACGGAGACTCTGCAGCTTCTCTGGGCAGCCTGTGCTGCTGTTGGACCAGTCACAGTGAAAAGTCATGTCTAAATGGAATTTCCTGTATTTCAGTTTGTGCCTGTTGCTCATTTTGTTCCTCTGAGCTAAGACGCATCATTCTGCACTCAGTCAGGAAGAAGGGAACATATTTCATCTCCTTTTGTTGGCATGGCAAGACCAGAGGACCCTCAAGTGTCCTCTCAGGCTCTTCTAGCTCACACTGGCATGTCTTAGCCTGCTGAAAGGATAAAACCCAAACTCTTTCTTCTTATTAAACAGTCTTCCCTTTGCAGCATCGTGAGTAGGCAACTCTACTTAACACTGCAAAACCTCAGCACTAATCTGAAGCTGAGTACAACCTTCATACCTGTTCTTTAACAGCATGCATAGGCTTCCTGGTAAGGTATATAAAAAAAAATTCCATTGAAATTACAGATCTAAAATTGTGTACTCCAGCTGAGGATATAGTTTTAAATGTTCACACTTAGCTATCGGGAAGCTAAACAAAAAAACAAATAAAATGCTATCTAATCTCAGAGATGTTTCCAACTGAGACGTGCCTTATCTGCTCTTAAAAACTGTTAACGTCACCTGACAAGGAGCCAGAAAATTGAAATGCTCCCTGCAGAAGTTGTAGGTAGGACCAGAAATGCTCTGCCCTAGGTGTTCATTTGGAACATCATAATGGCCTTCTTGCTTTATACCCTTTAGATTTCTTCTTCCATCAAACATGTTTACTCAAAGAAGTCAGTTTATTTTAAAAAAGCAAAAAAAACCCCACAAGTTTCGAAAGAATTATTGTTGTATTACACTTTAGCACAGAGTAGCAATTAAATCACTGTACAAGGGAAACGGACTTGAATGTTTTTCTTGAATTCAAAGAAGCTAGCTTTAGAATAGCTGAGCATTTTTATAACTTGAAAACATTGTACAGTTTTCAAAGTCTTCAGATTATATTTAAGATTAAATATCAAGTTATTATTTTCATTTGCTTGCTTTAAAATGGCTAGTAAAACTTTTCAAAAAGAGCAGGAGTAAGTATTCAGATGGCTGGTTTTCTGCTCCCTTTTCAATAGAATGTTTTAAATATATTTGAGCTTGCAATGTGAACACCTGATTTTCCTTCAGAATTTATGCAACTTATTAGCTTGACTTACTGTAATCATCTGCACTTCTGGCCAATATATGACACTATTAATAATATGACTGCTTTACATCATCCTTGTAATGCGATAAAATGCCGCATTCACACTAGAGTTGATAAACTGAGGCAAGAGCTAGATTATTTAGTTTGCCTAAAGCTATAGAAAGTCTCTAGACAAGCTAGGAATTCATCAGTTTTTCTTCACCGAAACATCCATCTACAGCGCACACGAATTGTATTCTGGGTATCGTGTGCCAAGTGCTTTCCGAGTCCTCCACATCTGCCAGTCCCAGGACGGGATGCGAGTGCATTGCTTACTCAGTGTTTCCCTGAATTACAATCTAATGCAACTGGTAATAATCTCAAGTATACAGGCAGACTAAATTAACTTAAGCAGCTGGCTGAGAATTTCTGTTTGCAGGGGCTATTAATGTTATTGATTTCACTACACCATTTTTTCAACTTGAACTCAATAGATGGCTGAAGCTGTGGCCAAATAGTTCCACATGAGCTAAATGTGAGACGCTGTGTTCAATAACCTGTTACAGCCTACAGCACCTTTTTTTTCCTATCTTTTAGCATATTCTTATAAAATGTTCTAGTTTGATGTTTACCAAGATACTTGCTGGGCAGCTCCCAGCTTCCGCTGGCGAGTGTCAGGGCAGTTTCTCTTTGCGTGGCGAAGAGGTAGCTCCCCATGTGGGCAGTCGGGCACTCCCTGTGGCCTGGGGGTCTCTGTGGGCTCATCGCGCAGTCCCTGTGCAGCCCAGCACCCACCTCCAGCACCTTCTTCCCACCCACCCTTGGTGGGGCGCCCCAGGAGCTCCAGATGGTCCTCTCTGACTGCACATTTGCCAGCCCTTCTGAAAGGCAGCACCTGAAGGCTCTGGCGTGAAGCAGGTAAGGTCCCACCACCTCAGAGCAGAGGGAACCTGCATCAGGCCAGACCCTGCTGTGCTGCAGCCTTCAGCACAACAATTTTATTCAGCACAGGAGAACCCAATGCTGAATTATTAACAGTTCTGTGAGAACTGTATCAGCTACATCTGGCAGATCATGAGCACGTTTACCTCATCGGTGGTTTGAGCAGTGTCCCCTCACAAGAAAGTACAAATCAAAGCAGTTGTGTTTTTTTCTGTAAAAAAAAAGTTGAAGGAACTATTGCTTCCAAAATACATTTCCTGGCAGCCAGACAGGAGGATAAGCTTTTAAAATTTCCCTTCTAGACATAAAATGGTAAGTATTTAAGCACCAAGTAATTGCTAAGCAAAATAAATAGTTATCCCTTCAAAGAGCACTATGAAGAAAAGACAAATAATGCATTAAAGTAAAACTTCCAGTTTAAAAAAAAATTTCTTCAAAGAGACTTTTCTTGCATGGTAGAAGGTAAGGCAAAGCCACATTCCTTACGGAATTTTTGGATAAGAATTAAAACCAAAGGAAAAGAAATCAAATATTTACATCTCTGTAGTAAATAATGTACAAAATTCTGAGCCTGCACAGATTTTCATACAAGGAGAGGACTGTATGAAATTTGTCTTCTTTTTCTTCATTTTGCTTTGCATAAACCAAACTTCGTTTTGGCCTCTCAGACCCTTTTCAGACATCATCTACTTTCTCATTCAGTAATTGCTACTTGGACTCCTTGGGATTTCTTCACACCTCCTTACCAATGACAGTTCCATGCTCTTCTTCTAAGCCAAATCCTGCTGCAGCTTCCTTGCACTGATCCCGCATTTTGCCCCCTAACCTTCCAGTTGCATAGTAAGCTGGGTTCACATGCTTGGTTTGTTCATGTGCCAAACGTAGTTATTCAGGTCTGGGTCCATAACATTAGTAATACAATTGTAACTACATCCTGCAAGCCCCCTTCAGGAGCAGCAGCTGATAAAGACAAACTGACTGAGAGCAGGGAGAATTCCAGATTCACACAAAATGTATTATTTATGACTAAATCAAAATGAGACTGTGAGATCAACGCAACGTTCCTTCAGCAAGTGTGCAGATTCTGTACACGCTATAGAGAATGTGAAACCAGGCAGATGATCTGAATAAAAAAAATACTATTCATTCACTTAAAAATAATTAAGGAAAACGTGGAATCTTACTCACAGGCCTGGGAGATGAAAAAAGTAAAGGGCACAAAACAACTCAGGATGTCAGAGTCTGTTACTGCCTTGCTGCTGGTATTGCCCATGTTCCCATTCCTGTGTGAGTGACGTGGCAGTGTCTCAGTTACCTTTCTTCCTTTCATAGTTCGGGGTTTAGGTCTTAAGAAAGGGATTTTTACTGTCTCTGCAGGATTGCCCCACCTGCTCCTGGACAGCACAGTTAATCCCTGAGGGTCAGCACGCTTTGACTGGCAGATAAGCAAGAAGGAAACCTGAGACAGGGAAGAAGCATAAAAGAGCTAGGAGGAGGAGAGTATTACAAAATGGAGTGGAGAACTAACAAAACACAGAAAAAAGAAAAAAGGAAAAAAAAGAGAAAAAGAAAAGCACGACAGATTTTTCTGCATTTACTAAAAGTTTGTTCCAAAACCACTGATGGCCCTTTTCTCAGAGAATAATAGTATGCTTAGATATGTTCTACATACGTATAAAATTCATACATGTTGTACCTGTAACAGCCATAACGAAGCAATTGTGCAGACTGGATATTTGGCACAGACTTTTTACTGCTGTACCTGCTGCGTGACTCTGCTTCCTCTCCTGGCGTCCTAACCGTAACTACGCCCTTGAGAATCCACTCTGCAAAAAGCACTGCTTTTCCTTAGGAACTGCTGAGCAGTTTCCTCATTCTGACATTTGCTATTTATTGATCCTTGTCTACACTGTCTTCCCTTATATTAGGAAAGGGGTAATGTAACGGCCCATTTACAACCAGTGCTGGATTTTATTGCAGTATGAGGCAGATGTGTTGAGGCACACTGACTCAAAGACCTAGAGAAATTCCCTTTTGTCCCTCTCATCATGTTTTCCAATTTAACTCTCAAGCAGACCCGGTTAAGAATAAGACCCTTCCTTTATGTAGCAAATGTCAAAGCAAAGCCAAGACTCAGTGAAGGAAACTAAGTCAAGGAGAAACAGAAAAAACGTAGCCAATCCAGAAGACAGTGAAAAAGTTCATTAAAGGGTAATAGGCAAATTGAAATGGAAAAGGACAGAACAAGTCAGAGGGGAAAAAATACATAAAAAATAAACCCAGAGGACAGGAGACTCAGGTCTAGAAGGCAGAGTTGAAGATAATGGACTAAATGCAATCAGAGAAACTACACACAAAAGGTCCGTATGTGAGCAGGCTGGTGCGATATATAAATAAATGCCTGATGTAATACTACGAGAATGAAAAGCTCCCAAAATACCACATATTGTAATAGGGTGTTGGAGTAAGTCAGTCAATTGGAAATGAGTCACAGATGAAATACAAGAAGGTACGCAGCACCTGAAGTAGTATAGAGGCAGATGGTGGGTATTGATACTTTTTTCTATTTGCCAACTTCTTCCCGCTTAATGGTAATGAATTTTGTTGCACAAAACATGCTGCCATACAGTAAATGAGCAACACTTCAAAGGAAACATACTGCATATTTTTTCTGAATGGCAGATTTGATTGCAAATTGTCTTTCTAAAACAAATCAATCTGTAGAAAAATATATTGTGGTGCTAACTTCTGCTGCAAGTACCCAGCATCAAAGAGCACTGTTCTTGGAGATGATGTGTTTCCCTGCTGTGTGCCCTAGCTGTCAAATACTGGTTGAAGAGTTCTTGGTTTTCACTCTTCTGCTCACTTTGTGCACAGACACTTCGCCAGACCTAAATGTATTACTACACTGAGGTAAGATACTGTAGGACAGGCTGTGGCACAGATGCAAATTATATTCTGGAAGGAAATATCTGGCAATAAATAGACATTTCCAGGAGTCCATTGGAATCTGTGAAAGTATTAGTGCACATTTATCCTATGGTGAGCCTAATTTGATGAAGATAGGGATTCTGTGAGGAGGAAACCACAATTATACTAGGCAGCATCAAGATATATTATACCATGCTCTCCTAATGTCAGTAAGTGTCAGCTTTCCTTGATAAAATTATTTATTTTTTTTGCATTTAAATCTAACTCTAGATATTAATTAATTCACATATTTGAATGATCAGTGAATATAATTTCCTTTAAAACTAATCTTTTGGCTTAACTGTAAATTAAAAAAGAATACTAGAAAATTTCTAGGTTTTCATATTGGCATGCTGCTTAACAAAACTTCACCAGAGAGACTTTATGGTGGCAGTAAAACAGAATGTGCCTCTGCACGTATTGCCCCTACCCTGAGTCTGCTTTACTCCTTCAGTATAGGAGATGTAAAAATTATCAAATAGCACAATTAGTCCTACCTGCTTACATGACACAGACATATATTGACTATACATAAAACAGAGACTGGGCTTCTTTAACACCTACTGATCAACAATTTGTGTCACTGCACATAAATTATTTTTATTACCCAGTGACATGGAATGAATTATAAGCAGCTACAAAGGGACATGCACCTCTGTCCCTGTCGCAATCTCAAGAGCAGAACTGATTAAATATATTTATCTTGAAAAATGTCAGGTTTTCAGCATCACAAATTTATTTCCAGAGGTGCTCAAGTTAGGTTTCGTATGTTGTGATCAGCAATCTATTGCCCCTTTATTTAAAGAAAATATTCATGAACAAAGGTTTTGCTATGAACACCTGCAGCCCCTGAAGAGCAAGAGAACTGTGGACATCAAAAGGCATCAAAAGAGGCAGCAGGATAAGAAACTGCAATTTAACAAGAGCACATGAGACTGAATTTCAACTGAATGAGATTCTCAGTCCAGGACCTGTGATTTTGAACAAGTCACTTCACCCTTAGGTCTCTCTTTCCTTCTGTGATGTTTACAGTGTAAACACCAAGGCAGTCAAAGTTGTTGCAGGACAGTCCCCAGATGTATTTGTGTGCCCTAGCAGTGTCAGTATCTGCATGAGGAGCTCTGCCAAAGAAAATAAAAATAAAATAAAAACCAAAAACCAAAATGGAAAAAAAAATCTACATCAATTTACACTAAGTTGAACTTGGCGATTCTGTGATTGTAAGCTGTCATAATTTAAAATCTGTGGGGTTTTTACTAAGGCCAGGTCAATTCAGTGCATACTGTGCACCCAGTCTTGAGGTACTGAATACGCTCT
>NW_009725629.1:10395-17099 GCF_000703405.1 Apaloderma vittatum
CAGCCAGTCCTCAAGGGCACAAGGAATTTCTCTCACTTCTGCAGCAGAGAAGTTTAAGAAAGCAAAGCGCAGAAGTCTAATCCAAAGTATTATACTCTAAATGAGAGTCAGTTAAACCAACTTAGAACAGACTGCGCACTCTGAGGTAGAAGAATGAAACTTACTTTTTTAAAGCAAAGGGGATGAAGTGGTTTTAATTATATCCCCAAAGAACAGCCAGGCTGCTGACTGTTATGTAGTTTACCAGCACTGGAAACTCCAGAGTTTAGGGGTTATTCTGGAATACATCCAGTTGGAAGTGGCAACTTCTGTTATGAAGTCTTACAGAATTCCAGCAGCAGCCACTGAGCACAGGAGGCTGAAGAGAAGCTAGGGTCTAGACTCCTTCCCCACTTCATTTCAGTGACATACGCACTAAAAATTCCTCCAGACAAAAGATTAACGCACGCAATCCTCCATAGCAGTTCATATAAATTACAGTTTATGTGCATCAAAATAATACAGAAACAAAGATGGAGATATAACTTCTACAGAGTTTAAAATCTGTTTCACTGACAACACTTCCAATAACCTATAGCTTTGCAAACTTATCTTAGAAGAAGAACAGTCCCCTCCTGTGCCATTGTACAGAGGCACATGGAAATTACATGGCTCCCCAGTTCCTCACATTTCTCCAGAAGAGGGATTGGTGCTTTAGCCCCATCTCTCCCATAAGTAAAAGGTGTCTTTAATGGTAATAAAAATGGAAGTTACAAAGGGAGCAAAACCTTTCCTTTACAAAATGCTTCCTACCCCAAATGTTTTGGGGTGCCTGAAGGAAGAAACTAGCCAGCCTTAATGTGTGAGGAGCTGCCTCACCTGGACAGTTGACTGTCTTGGTGGTTTCTTCTACTGCCCTCTTCATTGTATTGTATCTGTCACTGGCCAAGACATCTTCAAAGATGTATCCGGCGATAAGGAGGGGCAAGGACTAAATGAACTCTTGTGAATTGTATTGGCATCGTTGGATGACAATTCCGTGTGGCTACCACCACATCTCCATCACCCTGTCGTCCAGAGCTAATGCCATGTGTGTGCTTTCATTCAGTCCATCTTGCATTTAAAACTGATTTTTTTCTTCTACTAAGTATTGCCCTATTATACATGCACGAGCAAAGTGGAAGAGCAGACTGACTTTTGCACAAGCAGAGATGTTCCAGGGCAAGATCGTAATTTATTTATTGGTTTAAGTCCGAATAGCTTCATCTGAACTAATAACTGTCCTGAGTTCATTCTGTGTATGATTTACTCTGGCAGACAAATTAGTAAGTGTAAAGAGATGGATAGAGCAGCCAAACTCTTTTCCATTTCAGTTCCAAGGGGATATAGCTGCTGCATGGTAGCAAAACATTGAATAAGAGAATAAAAGTTCAAAGCTAAATAATTGAAAACTTGGTTGGGTAAAATCATCTCTTTTGCTAACTAACCCTGTGTAAGTGTTTTATGAAAAATACAGAGCCGGGCTCAGTTCCTGGATAAAACATATAATTATTTTATAAAGACCTATAGTAATTGAGGATGATTCAGAGATAGCTGAAGAAATAGCAGCTGTATCAATCTTCAGGGAAACAGTTCACAGAACTACATTTTTAAAGACTCCTCAAGGGCAACTGCTAGCTATAGGCCATCTGTTCATAAAAATCAAAATGAGAAAAAAAAATCAATTATGATTTAAATTTAAATCGGATCTCAAGCCCTAAAGCTTTTAAATTTCTTTGTCTAAGATTGCTGGCACCCAGGCTTTGGATTTAAAACCTGCATGATCTATTTTGACAGAATGGCCAGCAGGTCACACCATTACATGTTCAGGTCCCTCCATTAGGCCAAATTTGTGAATATTACTGAACTTTTCCCCCTTTTACTCACAGTAAAAATATTCTAAACTTTGTTTTCCATAGCCCAGTGAGCTTAGCAGCCCTTTTTTCTCCAGACCCCTCCAGGAAGGTAGTTTGCTGCCCTGGCCCTCTGCCAAGGCAGGCTCCTGCCCCCCAGGGCAGTAGCTCTCTGGCTGTGTTTCTGTCCCCTCATGTTCCAGAAGCAGGGCACCCTGAAAATCAGGTTCCACATTCCTAGCTCAGATCTAAAAGCTGTAGGAAGAAGTTGGATGAAAAGATAATGACAGAAGTGAATCAGAGGTCACATCAATTATCATTTTGCAAATGAACAGATTGGTTCAACATCTCTCAGATCATAAGACACTGTGCATAAATATTAGTAGGAAGCAGAACTCATAAAGACAAATTGATGAGTATTCACACATGCAAGGGATGCAACTTGGGAATTAATAGAATTGAATTTGCTGTGGTAGCAGAAACATCAAATTACATTTTTGCTGGGAAGAACTGCAATGGTAAGAGCTAATATCATAGCAGGACCTCTTTGGTGTTTTTAATTGCATTAACAATGCCAGGGCAGATCTTTTTATGAGATCAACTTCGTGTTATTAATCTGCAGAGAAAACTCTGCATTCAGATGGATTTATCAACATTGTCTATATTACTTGAAATAGATAATGCAACCCCAGCGCAAGCAGGGAAGATATTGTACCTAACAACAAAAACTGCAAATCAACCTCCAAATATCCAAAAGGACTAGCAGAACTTCACTGAGTTGGAGTAAGCAATGAAGATTTACGTCAGCTGTGAGCTTGGTCCATTATTTCTGTAATACTATGCAAATCATTATAAAACGTGACAGATGCAGTATTAATGATTAGCTAATAAAACGTAACCAGGGTCTCCCTCAGACCTTGCTGCTTCAGTCAGTGCTACATATGACACTTCTGGAATAAAGTGCTCTTTCATTCCAAATCAATTTTTATTTTGCCTCTCCTTGAGGTGATGGATTTTTGGCTGGGACAAACTTCATAGTCAGGTCTTTGCTGATCCAGGACTAAGTCCTCTTTGAGAGTACAGCCTTCCTCTGCTTCTGAGGACACGTGAAATTTGTGTGAGAGTCAGATAATCAGATGGGCAAACAAGTTCCATCTCCCTGAGCCCAGAGGGTGAACAAGTTGACACTAGATGGGGTTGAAGGGGAAATCCAGAATAATGAAAGAAGGAACTCCCAGAACCAGCTTTTCTATCCTTTGCCTTCCAGGCAACGAGGAGACGGGTGTGCAGAGAGTGGGAGAATGGAGCTTTCAAACGCTTCAGGAAGGCAGTAGCTCTGCTCACAGTACTGCTAAGGGAAGGACGGACTCCCATCAGTGCAGGAGGAAACACAGCATCTGCGTTTGCAGGGAGCCACTGTTTAAGCAGGCCCCAGCCATCGTAGAAGTGAAAAAAGACAAAAACAACACAAAACACAAATACCCTAACTGCTTCTTAATGCTTTGAAGAACTGCAGCACATCCCTTCAGACACAGCAAGTTTCTCTCCTCCTCCCACAGCTCTTCATGAAGTCACACAAGGCATTTGGAGGGCGTGTGGTGAAATCATCCTTTGAAGCCGATCTGCAACTTTCCATGCACTTACATGAAGGCATGTCGGGGAAGCAAGAGGCTATTTAGCCTGCCCTCCAGCCTCTCGAGGCAGAAGCCCATCCCATCTTTCTACTGCACTTTGCCACTGCCTTTTCAAGACTTTGAGGCTGCAGTGGCTGAATGGAGTGTCATGCAGAAGCGCTTACCTTTCTCAGAGGAGCTTGGGAGGCCCTACAAACATGGCACCCGCACTGAGGATCCCACGCATCCAGAAATCATGCCGCGCTTCTCCAATGTTGCAGCATGGGTTTAAAAAATAAAAAAAAAAAATCATACTGCTTCAAAATAAATAGAGGCTATTTGGAGTTGCCACCTGGATTTTAGATTTAGGATTCTGGTTTTCACATTTTCTCTACAACAGGAAGTGCTGCAAGTATTTTCCCTATAAACAGACAGGTGTAAGAAATTGCAAGTGCTGAGACTTTAGGCTGTATCTCACAAGAGCCTTGAAGTACTGCAAAAGCAAGCAGCAACATTGAACATATAAGACATAAAGAAGTCCAGCTGCTTTCAGGGCAAGTGTTCAGTACACAGTGGTGACTGTGTACAGGTCACCATGAAATAGTACACAGTAGAGCCCTATGTATGCAGCATTAGCATGTTAATTCTATTGCAAACAACAGCACTAATATGATCAAGTCATTTACTGAACACTAAATAATTAATTTTTACCACAACTATGATTTTGATTAATCATTTTTTCCATAACAGTTGAAACTGGTTCAGACCACAAACCATCAGTATAGCTACTTTTTCCATTCCTTTGCATTTTCTTGTGAGATGAACTAAGTAAATTAACTAATCTTTTCTCAACTACAGTATTCATCATTCAGATGAATAAATGTCATTTAGATCAGCAACATTCTCCATTCCAATAGTTTATGTGAAAAAGAAAATTGAAATTAAAACATTTTTCCAAGTTAACTCATGAACAGTGTTGGCACTCGAGAGCTGAAAGATGCTGACTCAACAGCACTTTCCTAGATGAGAATTTCCCAAAGAAAGGAAGAAAAATAGGGCATAGGGAAGAAAAAATTCACATCACAGGGCCAAATCCTGGCCTGCAATAAAGCTGTTCTAGGAAAATGCTGGTGATGAAAAAATTATATAGGAGCACTTTGCAATGCACATGACATGACCTCAGATATACACCAATGCCAGCATCTGAGGGTGGTTTAGCATGCTGCCTCCAATCCAGAGGCTAAGCCAAAATTATATAGGAGCACTTTGCAATTTTCAGAATGACATGACCTCAGATATACACCAATGCCAGCATCTGAGGGTGGTTTAGCATGCTGCCTCCAATCCAGAGGCTAAGCCATCTATTCACATCTCGGTATGTGTGGCCCATTTGGTAAAAGGCTACATTCACTGTCAACTCCAGGTCTCCAAAGTTCTACAAAGCTACTCCAAAGGCAGAACAGGCCCTGAAATCTTCCTGCTGCTTGTCGCATGGTGCTAGACTTCTGCTGCAATAGGCAAGCTGGTGCTGTAGCAGCTATGCCTATGCCCTCTCAAATGTCCATGCTCTCTTTCTCCTCCGTCACAAAATGAAAATTTCACAAGTAACTCAGAGAAACAAAGCTTCTCCTAAGAACTGTTTCCTTAGAGGACAGCAGCATTGCTAGAGATTGCTCCTTGTGTGACTTGAAATGGTTGCAAATGGAGCAGATTTTGCACTTTAGTTTGATTTCTCTTACAAAATTGTAAGAGAAATATTAATAGCACACTAATGGTAGCAATTACTATAATGAATGTAACAGCTGGTACCAGCAGCTGAGCATACATTTCAGTTTTATACTTTCCATGTATGGTGTGAGGTGGATCTGAGCAGTTGCAATCACTGTCTCTCACTTTTCCTCTGTGGGGATTCTATTTTCAGCAAGTCTGTGCTTGTGGCAAAAAAATGGAGAGCTACTTTTGTAAATATGCCACCTCTCAGGAGGTTGCTCACAGCTCTAAGAAGTAGGTAACATGTTCAAAGTATGGTCAGTCTCTCAACCCGCTCTGCTCCTCTTGATGAGCACAATTTCACCACCAAAGCAAGCATCTTTCATTGTGCACCAAACAGCTTATTCCCCCTCTTCATAAAGAGAAAACTGAGTGGAGGCACTCCTGCAATAGAATTATGAAGCAAGAAGCAGTTCTGCTCACTTGGAAACATTCACAAATAAAATGCATGTCTAGGCTCCCACAACTGCCACCCACCTGCTCTGCCTCTGAACAGACTCTGTGAGAGTAAATGAAACAGAAATGTAGGACAGACACTAAGAAGGATCAGAAAGGAAATAAGAAAATCGTTCTGGCCCATCTTCACTCAGATTAAACCCAGAATTTTAATTAAGAATGAACTAGGCTCCTGCTCTGCAGGACGTGAGCATCTAGCAGCCATTAGACTGATAGGTTTTAGCCAAATCCAGGTGATGATGCCAACCTCCCCAAAGGCAATTCAGTTCAGGGGTTTACCTCCAAATTTCCCGAAGGTTGCCAAATTTGGCATTCAGCATTCTTGTTCTAAACTTGGGATTCAAGCCTATTCTATGCTGCATTCATATGCTTTTCATGCTAACACAGTCTGGGTACTAAAGTGCCTGAGGCGTTTCCAAGCTTTGGTAAAAGTGTGCAGAACTGAACTCTGACTGCAGGAAAGCGTGAAAGGCAGCAGGCACTTCTTGTATTTGCTTTACATGGTGTGAAAAAATAAAAGGCTCAATGACTGTGCCTGTCACCTGTTCATCTACTGAACTTTCAAGGATAATACTAATTGAAAAAGAATTTTCCTGCCTCAAGTTAAGAAATTTGAGCTTCCTCTTTAATTCAGGCCTCAGCTTGTTAGCCAATCAACCAAAATACTACAGAAGTCCTTTTTTTATCCTGAAGAGTTAAGTGTTCCAAAATGACCTCAAATCTTTCTCAGAACAGAATTCACCAAGTTCCCAGGCTAATGTCCACATCTATTACCAGAATTTGCACTTTGCCTCTTGGAAACTTGAGTCAAAGTTGACACTCATGGCCCCATGTTCTAATCTAACAGTACTGGTTACCCTGTGCTGCTGTCCTTAAGGACTATTCCAGCTTACGCTTCCATTATGAAATTTAATCTCTGCATTTTTAAAACTCCTCTCTGTCAAACGCTCAGGGTGTGAACAAAACATGTTTTACATTTAAACTTTATGTGCAT
>NW_009725629.1:17130-25012 GCF_000703405.1 Apaloderma vittatum
TTATGCAGCAATCCTCATTGCCGAAAGATGGAAAAGAAAGTTTAAGGCAAGGCGTAGAGAGAATACACCAAGATCGTTGTTGAAGGGAAATTAACTTCCTAGAAGCAGCAGAATACAAAATACAATTTTCTCCATGCTAAAAACCACCTTTATGATCTTTACTGTTCTGACATTGCTGGAATGCAAATCTCAAAGTTCAAGGCTCAGAGCACAACAAAGACAAGTAGCATATCCACTAAGGTCTGCAGAAAACAAAGGGACAACTTAAAGGCAATCTGTCAGTGTAACAGCAAAACAGGCACAGTTGCTGACTTCAGCGAGGAAGCAGACAGCCGCACTTTGAACAAATGAGAACCTCTGAAGAAGAATTGCTGGCAGCTGTGTTAGAAGGACATTAAAATAATAAAATCCTGTAGTCACAAGGGCAAGCATTGCAGATACAGGTGAGTGAAAGACTCTTTCAGGACATGAGGTTTTGTCCCTTACAACTATAAGGGACGCCTACAATGTGGCCTCACGTGTCTCTGTGACAAACACATGATCCAAGATAGACATTCTTAGATGACTCAGCTGGTACAGTATCATTTTTAGACACCTTTGTCTGTCTTGCTAATCCTAAACAAATCCTCTTGATGAAAAGCAAAACAGAAGTCCTCGTTCTGCTCAAATTGATCAGTGCCAGGTTGATGGGGATATAGCCCTAGAAAGTGTTGGCTAATTGTCACCACTGGTCTCTTTTTTTAAATTTTATTTTCTTTAAAAATGTGGAAGAAAGACTATGCTCTTATCCAGATTCTAGAATATCACCCAGAAATGTTGTGGTAGTGTGCCACCATTGCAAAATTGTGGTAAAACCTGTACAGCAGCAAATATCCTGATGAATCTTATGCCTTTGAGAAAGTATGAAAAGATCAATAAACGCACACTGAATTTCAACAGATCAAAAAATACACTTAATATTAAAAATTATCAGCAACGTCATGGCCTAGTGGAAAGTCACCCTACTGTGGATCAGAACACCTGGATCCTCCTCTTGGCTCAGCCACAGGCTGACACTGACCTTGAGGAAGTTTTTAATCCATTTTGTTCATTCAGAACCAAGTTGAACTCCACCACTGTTAGTGCGGTGCCCAGCACTTTATGTAACCCAGCCTTTATGTAACACATTAAGACAAGCTGCAGCTATGCAGGATGAACAATACTACGTGCATTACAAAGAGAGAGGAACGCCCGTACAAGCTCAGGGGGAAAAATTTGTGCCTCCTTCATAAGCTGCTGCTGCAATTCAGTGACTCGAGAGTCCCTGGCAATTGCATGCCTTGCACCCACAGCTAGGACAGGTAATTAGTTCACCAGCTGTATTCTGGCCAAATGACAGTATTATCACTTCAGACCAGGTGGAATAGAAGCTTGGTGGCAAAGATACAGTGTGGGAGGTCATGTTCAAAACCAGACTACTTCCTCTTTACTCAGGGCCTTAGAAATTTACTTCTCATGGTCTTAAAGAGCTATACACTTTCAGACAGGTTTGTAGGGGTAGCACAACTTTCCACAGGCTAAAAGAAAAAAACAATTACCATGCATAATAAGATGATAAAGAAAAGTGCAACATTTCATTTAAAGGAATAATTCAAATGATGCATTAATACCCTTGTTAGTTCCATTTAAAAAAAAATCCATGCCCCAAACTGGAGACACAATAACAAAAAGCATGAAGGAGAGGAAGGGGGAGAGAAGGCAGGAGGTAGGGGAGAGAGATGACAGTATCAGAGACTTCCACATTGATACTGTTTTCCCAACTACATCCTGAATATTTCAGACACTCCCCATTTACTTACATTGTGCTCTGGGTTCATTCCCACCCTGACAGATGTTCCAGCTACTGAAAGCCTCTCATGAAGCTAGACCCCAAGGGGTTACCTGTGGGCTAAATTCTTTTTTAAATCTCGAGTTTTATTATAGTCTGGCCCCTGAGACAGAGAAAGCAATGCATTAAATACAACATATTTTTCAAAGCAATTAAAATGATCAGGAATATGTCACTGCATAAATCTACCAGTGAGTGAATAGCAGATGGGAGGATACATTTCTTGTCCCTAAATGCAGTCATAGACCGTACCTATAGGCCTGTCCACTTTGTTATCTATTTAGAAAAATTAAAAATCGTGAAGTATCAAATACTTTTGTGAGCCAGAAACACCTGCTGTGCAGTTGCTCCCATATAGTTGTTTCTTACAATATAAAGTGCAGTTTAAAAGTATAGATCTTCCTTGCCCTGCCACACCTGCTGTTTTGTGCAACACAGTCAATTTTTGCCATGTGGAAAGACATTGTCCAGGTGAACCAAAGAAAAAAATTCAAGGAACCAAAGTTCCCACTGAAGATAAACACTCACAGGTTTCAGTCTTGACGTAAGAAACTGCTGTACATACCACCTGCACTTAGGTTTCAGTATTCCTTATCAGCATTTCTTCTTCATGTCATTGTCAAACAAATCCCTCAAAGAAAACCTTTCTGACTTTCTGGCAAGATGACCTTGCTTTATTCTTTAGTATATTATTTTCTTGCTTGGACAGCTAATTTTTCCATTTCCTTTGGTCACTGAGATCTCCTTTCCCATCAGTCCCACCATATCTGCAGAAACCAAAAGGGCACAAACTAAAATTAAGCTTTAGTTTAACTTCAAGTTATTAAACCTGGGTTTCAGGCAATATTGTGATTATCAAAAAGCATAAAGTGGTTTTCTAGTTATTAGAGAAAAACTATGACCATAAACCTCAAACACCATGTTTTTTTCATTCATCTGTTCAGTCAATTGCAAAGCTCCTTGAGCTTTTTCTGTAAAAGATTAAGTCCGTAATATCATGACTAGTACTTTTATACTTGCCTTGCTTCAGTCTCTTAAATAACAGCCTAAGTGTCAGTTAATTTGCTGTAGGCTCACCAGCATAATGACAATCTTCAGTTTTCCAACACATTTTCACAGACAACCTCCTTATTCTTACAGTCAACATTTATTGGTGTTTATCTGATTTAACAAATAACTTTTAACGCCTGCAGGCAATCCTATCTGAGCTACCTGCAGTGACCCACAGACTATACTGTCCCTCAGAAAGTACTCTCACACTTGTGCATAAATATACCAGTCAGTTTGCACCAGCATTCAACACTGTGCTACTTACAGTAATAGTCCTAGCCACTGAAGGAAGTTCAGTCGCAAGCTATTTTCATGTTATATTCCTTCTTCATACAGAGCTGGTTTAACCTTTGCTGACAGCAATTGCCTTGACAGTCCACTCAAGGGTGTCTGGATGTCTGAACTACGTATTTTCCTTTTTCCCTGCAGTGGAGACTACGCTTAACATATAGCTGAGAACAGGGTGGTTTTGGCAAGGGTACATCCAAAAGGCACTGGGTTTTGGCAAAGGTCCCTTCAGAGTCAAAGATCTTGAGCAAGTTTCACAGAGAAAGGAGCACAGCAGTTTTTCTTAAATAGCCAATTTCATAAGCAACTGTGCTGAAAGCTCAGCTGATACTTTACCAAATCAGCCCCAGGGTCTTCATTATGAAAATTACTCACTCCCCTAAGATCATCAATGAAAAAAAAAAATCATCTATTGTTTCTAAATTAAATGACTTTTGATGTCTTGGTAACCAGTCTGCTTTTATAATACAGCAGCCTAATGAATGTTCATAGTCAGCCTGCAGAAGCTGGAGAAGGAGAAAGGCAGCAAAACCCCCATGAGCTGGAGCTCAAACGTCAGGGAGCACTTCTGCTTTCAGGACGCAGTTACGTGAGCTGTGCAGTGCCTTTACTGCAGCCAGCATGGAGCAGTGCAAAACTCCACAGGAACACTGGTCTTAGAAATGAGAACATAACCCAAATTCTGCCCTGTTCTACAAGAAAAAAAAGTCTTACCAGGAAGCCTAATGAAATGGATAAGCTTTTGCCATATTTACAGAGAGACAACAGGGATTAAAGATTTGGCTTCCCATGGCATATGCTTTCAGCAAGAATCAGATGGATATCGACATATACCAATATCTGATTTATTAAAATGAGGTCCAGAAATGCCAGATACGTGATTTTGATCTTTAAGTACTTTAGAACTAGGGTAACTATTTAGCACATTGCGTTCAAAATGGCTCAGTTCCCTGGTGCTTCCCAGTGCCGACTCAGTACAGTGCAGAGATTCTTTGCAAGGCAGTAAGCTCCTGCAAGTACAGAACCCCCCAATCACAGAAGCAAAATACGGCTTTTCCTGCACATTGTGGTAATGCCTGTAATTGATGCGTTATAAGAATTTTGTTCTCTCCTCTGCTTGCATTTTTAAACAGGTTATTGTTAAATGCTGTAGACAGTACAATATTATACCAAGACTGGAAGAGGTAGTTGGTGTGAGACTTTTTTTATATCAGTTTAACTTAAGTAAGAAATCTATCTTGCATGGAATAATATTTTAGTACTTTTCCAGAAACACATAGATTTTCTGCCATGGATTGTGTGGTCAAAATCCAAATGCAAGAACAGCTTTCCTTGAATATCATTGTTTTAATTGTGTTCCAGTGACTTAATATTTATGCATTTAGAAAGTAACTACTGTGGCGTTTTAAAAGGTTCCCATGAATGGCAAGCTGACAAGTGCTTGCATATCATTCTAAGTAAAACTACTTCACATTGTTCTGCTGACTATAACAACTATAATTAGTCTTTTATTCAGAACGCTCAACATGTTTCAAGAAAGAATACAAAATCATCCCTTAATGTTCTAATGAGTTTGCTTTCCACTGAAGAGCAAATCCTTAAGTAGTAGAACATGTAAATTAACAGTATGCCAAGAGTTGCCCTAAATAAATATCACCCTGTCATTTGCAGTTGATTTGACTGAGTCTGACAGTACTGAGCCATGAGGCTTCTGGGTACCCAGCTTAGAGGGAGGAAGGCAGCAGCGTGACAAGCTGGTGGTGGTGCTCAGACACTTTTCTGTCATCATCACCAGGCTTTTGGCTTGGTTTTGTCAGTCTGCTCACTACAGGCCTATGGAGAAGGGAATTTCATCAGACTACCAGCCATTTCTTTGTTCAAAAGTTGCATCTGAAGACAGCCACGATGTTCGGAAACCTATTGGGTATTTTGAAATTACTCAGCAACTCACAGCCCTGAAACCAATGGAAATATTACTGCTTACTGCACAGAGCCAAGAATTTCATTCCTGGTCTGTTAATTTCCTGTGAAAAACTCATTACGAGTTTCTGCTGCTTGCATTAGCATTATAAAAACACTTAATTGTTTTTGCTTTAAAACAGTAAATCAGGCATAGGAACACACATTTTATGGGCTAAATAACATTTTCAGAAATAAACAAGTTCATAGCCATGCTTTTAGATCAATTTGACATAGAATAAAAATCTCACATGAATAAGATATGGCAGTCTCTTCAGTGCTAGAACAGCCCATCCAGGCCACGAGCGTGAGCCCTAGTGGAAAGTCTTTTTTTTGAGAAACACTCCATTACTTATAAAAGTCTAATTGTTAGTGTGAGTAGTGAAGTTTCAAAGAAACTCTGTGAAGAAGGGAGCCAATAGATGGCTTAAAATTAAAGGGAAAGAAAATAGAACAAAAATTTTCTCCTACCTCACTATAATTTGTAAAAAACGGACAGGAAAAAAAATAAAATAAACCCCACCCGAAACAAAGACTCAGATACTCTCATTTCTTGCCCCAAGCAAAAAAGTTATTGTTTTCATATTTTTAAAATGGATCAACTAATTATGAGAATGAACCACTACAGATGTATTGTATTAATATTTGTACTGTATTAATATTTGAATTGTTTTTTACAAATGCATCAGCAAGCATTTCGCCTTTGCATGCACTCTAGTGTTTTTCACTGGACTGTACAAAGATTCCAGTTTCAAAACCTGGGTAATTAAAGCTCAGTATTTTCTATTTTTGCCACGCTAAGCAATCCAGATAGGTGGTTTAGAGGCTAAGAAGCTTTCAAAAGCATCTAGTTTCATTAATTTCTGTGTTCCCCATTTCTGACTGCCAGACTGCAAAGAGGAATGGGAGCAAAAGAAAAAGCATATTGGGCAGAAGATTTGAGGATTGCTTGCGGGTTTTGTTTCCTCCACCCAAACTACTGCAGCGATAAAAAGTGAACAATCAAGTGGCCAGATTACCTTCCAGAGCTACGGTAATCTAATTAGTAAATAAAAACGTTACACATATGATAAAAGGAATATACGCACCAAGATCAACATTACAGAAGGGTGCCATGCAACAGCTGTCCCTCCAGACAAAAACTGAAATAAAAATACTTTCTCTGTTCCCAGCAAAACTAATCCCCTTGCAGCTCAAGGTAGCCTAATTAGCTCTAAATAAGGAACACCCAGAAGAGTTTGCTTCATCACACATCTTTTTTCTACGCCTTTAAACATGTCATTCACTCAACTGAATTCCTGAGTTTGAAATTCAGACTATTTTGACGACCATGATACTGGCCCTCTCTCTCAGATGGAAAGGCATACCAGCTCTTGCAACACTCCTTCCTGAGCAAGGTTTCTTTTTTTTAATCTCTGTCGTGGTTTAAGCTCTGTCAATAAATACTTCTGTGGCATGTTTTAATTGCACATCCTTCAAATCCTTCCAGCTCATCCCTTTGCCTGATGAAGCACCATCAGGTGGCACAGCAGAAGAAAAACAGGCTGAATGTAAAACAGATGAAAGCGTTTCTGGTGCCTGAATAAAATCACCGCAGTACTTCAGATCTCGAGGCTTCTTCTGGAAAAGCAGCAAAGAGGCGCTCCCTTGCATTATGTGCCTGACCTCCATGCTACACTCTGCTTTCCTTAGCAAAAGCACCTGCTTATCAGGAACACCGAGAGGTTCTGTAGCAAGCAAACAAGCAATAAAACCACATCCTACATTTCTGAGTTGTCTGCGACAAGGTATCTGCACAGCTGGCCCAAGTGGCCTTTGCAGTCACGAAGGTGAACAGGGCTGCAAGTTAAGAGCACAAATTTAAACACAAAGACGAACCACTTTCTTCATTTGCCACGGACAACTGCAAAACTCTGATGCATGATATTTCAGGCAATATTCATACACACAATAATATACTATACTGAAGAAAACAATCATATGAGTTTCCGTATGCTAGTGGCTACGAATAAAGAAGTGCACCAGGCTGATAAAACTATTTCAAATTTATAAAATAAATCTAGAAGCATGATCTGAGAGCCATTAATCCAGTTGTAGTTAAATTGATATCTTTCAGCTCAGGCATCGTCATGCAAATAAGCAAATGTTATATTTTAGTACTTGTGAAATGCTGACATGCATACATAAATCAGGAATTCTTTGCCAAGCTGTTCTCACACTCTTTGAGTTTAAAGTGGCAAAAGCCTCAACTAGACAATCTTCCAGTATCATTGGCCACTGATAACAGTGATTTTTTCATAAATACGGTATTTTGAAAAACCTGGATATCAACAAAAGCATGGCTTTTAATCCCAAAGGTTTAGATGATTTTGGAAATAGCATGACAAAAGGAAGAAAAAGATGTAGGTATCTTGAAACACCACAGGCTTTTGTAAATGATTTTTGCTCTCATAGCTATATAGTGCTACTGGCTATTATCGGTTGTGTCTCATCAGAAACCTTGTAGTGTTTTCCTCACATACTTTCTTTTAAACAGTTATCCACAGATTAAGTAATTTTAAAATTTTTTTTCAGGATGCTATTTTTCCGAACTTACAATAGTGAAAATAAGCATCTACATACTTTCCTTAAAATTCAATTGATACTGATCTGTAATTTTGTGTATTCTTTAAGATAAAATAAGTGCTGTAATTCTCTGTACAGTTACAATTTTCAGCA
>NW_009725629.1:25022-32882 GCF_000703405.1 Apaloderma vittatum
TGATTATAGTTGGTCTGTTCAAACAATTATATGCAAGAATGAAACTCAAAAATAAAAGCTAGTAACAGCCATATAATGCATATTTTTACACTTCTTTTCCTGTAAGCTTAGGGAAAAAAAAATCAGAAAGAATAACTTCTACTCTAAATTCCAACTGTTGTCCTACCTTCTAAACATCTAGAGGCTACATTATCAGATGTTGTTTGAAGCTGTATAAATGAAGTTTAAAATTACTTTTTTTTTCCTGATCCGCAATGCAGCACCATTTTATGTTATATTCTTAGATTAAGAAAATTACAGAAACTACAAAGCTTGGGTTTCTCAAGTAACACTGTATCAGAATGTCCCAGATATGGATTTTCTCTCCTGGTATTTTAGTGCTGGTAGCCTACACAGGTTGCAACGTGGCATACAAAAATTCAGCTATTTCACTGCTTTTAACCACACGGCATTTCTAAGTCAGCCCAATCAAATGTCTCTGAATTTTCTTCACTGTTAGAAAGGACTATAGGAACTCTAACATGGCTCTACAAGTTGACTACAGTGTTTAAACCTGAGTTATGGTGTTTAAACACGTTCAGATTTTCACCATCTATCCATCACGCTACCCACCACTGTAGCACCTACTCCTAGACTAGCATTTACAGCTGGTTTCTACTCATATATGTGATAACGTCTTGGGGCAAAACTCTGTGGAGTCTCCAGACACAGAATTTGCCACTGGCTTAGGTAAAACAAGTTAATTTGCAATCAATTAACCGGCACTGACAGAACCACAAGTCGTATATGTGGAGTACTGCAAGAAGCGAAAGACCTTGGCAGAACACTAAACGCTCTGGTGGCCTCGGTGCCATCGGAAACCTCAGATGCTGTGGGGACAGCCTGACCCCATCAGAGGCCAGCTTTGCCTTCCCCACTGACCCTGATGGGCAGGGGCAAAGGATGCGGCCCCAGACCCCCAGGACACGGCTCCCTCAGTGCTGGCTGCCCTAGTCTCCCGGGGGAGCAGAGATGGAAGCTGGGCGCTGAGGCTCAGCACGAGCAGTCACACATTAATAGGTGACTGCTTGCTATTCCATGTATCAAACAATTAGGTTAAACTTAAATTTCTGCTCCTGCTGCCTGTATTTTTATGAGACATTTGCAATAGAGATTTAAAAGAATAACCTGCAGTACGGTATTTCGTAGGAGGTTAATGCATTTACCCAGGTTTTTTGGAATAAAAACATTCCCACCCGATGTATCTGTATTTAAGATTGCTTGGGCATTATTTAAAGCCATGTTTGAGGAAATGCTAAGACCTGTCACCAGGACCAATGAAAAGTATTTACAGAGAACAATTTTTAATGCGTTGAAAAGATAGAGACAACTTTGGAAAGACGCACAAAATCTGAATGGGAATAGATCTTTTGAATTCAGACAAGATTGAATAAACAGTTTCATCTATATTTTCCAACTTTTAAAGTCTTTTCAAGTCACTGGTAACAAAAATAAATAACCAAGAGAATCATTAATTTCCACTGTTTTCCAGTTTATGCAAAATAGCTAACACATTTAGTAACATGATTTGATCCTGAACAGAAATAGGACTCTATAAATTTCACTTCATTCTCCTCCATTCTCTTGCCTGGTCATATCATTCTTCCCATTAACTTTAATCACCACATTTGAATGACATTAGCCAAATAATCTTCTTTGCTGATCCTTCTTAATAACCATGCTCAACTTGATCCTTGTGACTTGTTTATCTCTTTGGCACAGTTCTTCCAGTTCCAGACCGTTTGTAGAGGGCCTCTGCTTCCCTTCTCACATATTGTTTCCTCAATCAACATGTAAAGCTCTTTATTCCTATGATACACCTTTCCTTTTTCTAGCTTGTCTGAATCCCTTTTCACACACTCTTCTTTTACTGGTAGGGATCCTACTGTGACAGCCTTCCTGTCTCATGCTGCCACACTGGCTCCATCCTACTTGAAGCTTCAGATGAATTTCTTTTAACTCTTAATCATAGATTGTTCATTGTTAAATTAGAAAAGCAGATTAGGACTTTTAATACCTTCCCTTCAGTACTCATCTGAGAGATATCATTATTAAGTTATGCATTTAGCATTTGGAGTATCCAAAGCAGGAATAAAGTTCTCAAAAGAAGTCCATCTTTCATCCAAAATCCAAATTAAAAACTTATTTCTATTCAAAAACATTCTTAAAAGTGCTTTTGGATAAACATGAGGGAATGAAAACACACAGCTTGTTCAAACGCTGAGTTGCATTTTACTTCCAGGCCAACCAGAAGGGGGAAATCAAATGAAGTCTGTGACACTAGCCTTCAGAAGTATTTAAATCCTAGAACCGCAAGCTTATTTTATCCACCAGGACCATACATCAAACTTCAGGTTTATTTGCAACACCTGTTTATCCATAGCTATGCATTAAACGTGTCTGGGTCATGAATGGAGGGCCCTTTCCTCCTATAGCATGGTTTCAGAATACCAAAGCGACGTGGTCCATTTGAGTGCTGTGCAGGACAAGGAGATGAGAGACTGACTTCTCCACTTGTGTTCCCCAAAAAGCTGAGACCCACCACTGCATAACCCAGTACATTCTTCTGTGGACTGTCCTTTGGCCCTGGCTCGAGGTACAGATGTTTGCTAGCGTAAGCTTTTAGGATGGCCCTTGCACACCCCACTGCAGGGATCCTGCCTGCAAACACGTGCCCTCTCTCAGAATGCAGCACAGCACCAGCTCCTTTCCAAGGATGCTATAAAAAGGTTGGAAAACAAATTTCTGAACCTTGACACTGCAGCACCCTAAGAGAGGGTAGGAAAGCCACTACCACTGATCCAGTGCCAAAAATAAAGAGGGTTAATGGCCAAGAAAGGCCAGCTGGTCTGCTGTCCCACATTGCCCTGCTACACCTCTACTCTTGTCTGGAGTGTGGGCTTAGACACAGGCGCAGGAGCTCACCCAGCATTGCGTCCTTTCACCATGCCCTTTCCCTGCAACTGCCTCCTCCCTCCTGTGCTGTTGGTTTTTATAACAACCAGCATTTCCTACATATTTCCACTCAAAACCCCTGTAACAGTTCTAGCCAACTAATCGCTCCTCTCCTCCAGCCACCATCTTTCCACCCAGCAGATACTTACTGACCTAACATCAACCTCCACAATCAATCTTACTGTTTTTCACTCAGTTCATTAAAGGGTGCACTCAATAACCTGACATGAAGCATTTGCTGTATCTTTAAAGATATTTTCCAGCAGTACAAGTGCCGCATCCTGTTCTCCAATTTAAAACTAAGCATATTTTGCTAGAAGAGTTGATTAAAATCTTTTTGTAATGATTTAGTCAAAAGTAAAACATTTTCAAAGCAGCTAAAACCGGACAAGACATATAAAAGGATTCAGGACATTTGAAGGGTGTTGCATTGTTTAGGTAACATATTCAGGTGATGGATAAAGGAATTTCCATTACAGAAAAGCTGTCATCACAGTTTTCTTTGAAATAAATAGCATCTGATTGACAGTTTGCTAACTGTCAATTACTGACCTATTACTACAAAAGAAGTAGCAAATTCTGAGTACACTATTTTCATATTCTAGCCATAACTCAGCAATGCTGATTACAATACTGGAGCCAAAATGATCAGGTGACTCGGGGTGTTGTTTGGCTGTGGGGTTGGTGGGTTTTTGGTTTGTTGGTTTTTTTTCTCCACCCCCAAAGTCAACAATTTCAAGCACAGACAGACTTTGAATTACAAACAGCTGATAATTGCTCTTCAGATACAGCACACTGATAATTCACACTTCGTTTTAAATCTGCAGTTATGACTAAGAAGAGACTAGGCTTATAAATTGAAAGAGTTAAACCTGCATCACACTGCAAGCTGAGCACACATGAATTTCGGAGCGCTCCCACTGACCCTACGTACTGGTTAGCCCCAACTCAGCCTGCCTGAGTCCAGCTGGACCATTGTCCCAGCAATATATCTTTAAGCAATCCAGTCTGAATTTTCCAGGCAGTCTGTGTCCCCTGCTGGTTTGGCTGGAAGAGATTTTCAAAGATAACAGCAAGTTTGATTTTTTCAGGCAGCAAAATTTATTCTACAGGAGCAAAAGATTTGCCTTCTGTTCATGCATCTCCTTCATATCTGTGGGGCATGGGGAAAATCCCCTCTTCTCAGAATCTCTGAGAAGGCTGACACTCTTTTTTTTTAAATCCCTCTCCTGAGGTGGAGGCCTAATGGGTGACTAGAAGAAAGGCAGAGCTTTGAAGGAGAAGCAAAGCTTACAGCTTTTTGATAGCTGGAGAACCTTCCCCATTAGAAGCAATTATAGTTTTACACATGGGTCACTGAACTAAGAGGCTGCAAG
Source organism: Apaloderma vittatum (assembly GCF_000703405.1). Classification (NCBI taxonomy): domain Eukaryota; kingdom Metazoa; phylum Chordata; class Aves; order Trogoniformes; family Trogonidae; genus Apaloderma; species Apaloderma vittatum. The sequence continues at coordinate 29,393 of NW_009725629.1, forward strand.
AAGGAAGACGTTAAGTAAGATGCTTGTCTCCTCAGAGTCTTGAGAGATGCTGGTGGCTGAGAGTGATGCCCCATGAAAAGGGGCAGAAAAGTTGCAGAATTCTGTGGCAGTTGAAATACTGGTTATGGAGAAAGGTAAGACAACTTCCCTTTTTCAGTTCTCATGTCAACAAACTGGGAACAAAACAGATTTATACCTGTCTCCGTTTTTAATTTATTCATCTCCAAAGTTTTCTTAGTCACCAATCACAGGCAAGCTTAGTACGGTTGCAGGGTACTCGAGCACACAAGCTGCCAAAACAGGGTCAGTCCTGTACCACAGGGTACTCCAGACTTAAACACTCCGTTGCTCATCAAGACAAATGAGTCCAGGCAGCAAAGCCATGAATACCACTGACTTGTATGTTCACATCTAACTTCCTTCAGTGCTCCATGAGAATCTCAGCAGTGACATACCCTTGGGGTAGCATTGCCCCTTCCTTGCCCTGTGGAAGGGAGCCTTCAGCTTCAGGGTTTGTAGTAGCAGGAACTGGGTCACCTCCATGTGAGGACAAGCCAAAAAACTGATGGGTTGTCATGGGGAGGGAGTTTCCTAGGGCTTTTGGAGCCACCTTATATGACTGCTTAGTAAGCACACATTGCCCTTGGCAGACAATCACTGGTACGTGGGGTTTCATAGAATCATAGAATCCTAGAATGGCCTAGGCTGGAAGGGACCTTAGAGATCATCTAGTCCAACCTCCCTGTCATGGGCAGGGACGCCTCTCAACTGTTTGACTCCTCTGTTCAGTATTGGCTACTACACCTTTGGAGTTCTGCACTCCTTGCCATGACCACACCTTCTGGCCAGCAGCCTAGAGCAGGGGGCCTTTGTCTTCTGTAGTCAGATAAAAAGTTTCATTTAAAATTATTAAATTTAAACCATTTTTGGCACCAGTGACTGGAAAAGTGCTCCCTTTTTCAGTCACTTCTCCACTGAGGGGTGGTGTTTCAGTTTTGCCACATCTCAGGGAGCAGTCAGATAAAATCCAGGTGCCTATTTTTACAGATAAATATGGATGCTTCAAAAAAATTCAAGTTTGCAAAGGTTTAAGCATAAAAGTTCCTGACTTGGTCCTATCTTTCATAGTCCTCCAAACCTAAAATGCATCCACCAAACTGCCTGATAAGCCATGTATGTGCTTTACTAATCCCAGTTTTCATCTTATCTCAATGACAAAATAGCAGTACTCTCAGAATGACAAATGCTATCTCACTTCTAGAAGTTGGCATTCAAGGTGACTGAGTGAGACACAAGGAGAATTAATTTTCTTCACTATTTCTAACTCAGCAGTGACACACAGATACCCAAGACATATATATAAATGCCTGATAAAGGAAATAAAATTCTTGTCTCAAAGAATGAGAAGGTGGCAATAAGAGGTTGGATGGAAGATATTGGTAGAAACATCTCAGCAAATTAAATAATTCATAGATGAAACAGCAAATTTGTCTGATTTTTCTTTTTTTAACTGTAAGAGCGCACGCACCATGTTTTTTTTATGCCTTTTTAAATAAAGTTATTCTTAAATAGCACAACAATGGAATTGCTGCAAGTAACCTTATAAATACCAATTTATATACAAAATCTGCAGTTTTCTTCATTAAATTCAATTGGCTTTTCTCTGGACTTTGCTCTATTTCAGACTCTCATGTATTTAGTGATGCCCTAATGTTATTTTTCCAACATGGCTTGCTGCAACAGTGCCACTTAGACTTCTTTGGGTTTTATAGAAGATCAATACGGCAGTAATGAGCAAACAAGCATTTGAAAACAAACATAAAATTTATAGCCAGCTCCTGTTCATAGAGCCATATCAAAGTGTCTTGTAAATATGTCTGCGGTTTCTGATGCTACTATTCAATGTCTTTTCCTTATTATAGCTGTTGAGAGTTGCTGACAGTTTAATCAACCAAAATTTAAAGACAATCTTAACTGAAAGTACTTCTGGTAACATAGACACACCTGATACTGTGTTTTCATGCAGGAAGGACTTTGCACCATGTTATTAATTACTGTGCAACATCACAGTTGCAGAGCATATTTCACCACTGATTTACTGAATGCTTTTCAAAGTACTGTTTCTAAACGGCACAAAGTGACACTGAAAAACATAAATCAGCCCCCAAGATGTTAAGTAACACTGCAGGTAGTGTTTTACCAGGCGGAACATTATTTCCAGAACCAAGAGCATGAAGATTATTTGGTTTGCTATTAGCGTGACAGCTTGTCAGACAAGTCACGTGGCCTCTTCTCCTGCAAGGGATCAGCATCTCCTAACAGACAAAAGATAGCAGGCTGAGTTTTCAACACAAAGGAGCAGCAGGAGGATCTGGGGAGCAGTCGTCTATGTGTGGCTTTAAGTGCTCCGCCTCTGATTTTTTGCATCTGACAACAGGTTTCCTCCAGGATACAGACATTCAGTTTGCCTACAAGCCAGCTTGGTCTTCCAGAGACACTTCAGCGCTATCTCCCCACTTGTGTTTTCTCCAGCTCTTTCCTCTAGGATAAGCTTAAAATAAAGCCCAAACCTGATGGTAAGGGATGAAAAGAAGGTGGTTCTGGCACTCATAAGTAATGCGAACTGGCATATGATTGATAACATTAACTTGATAAATTCCCCTGTGCTGAGCTGTACTCTGTGTGTGACTGATACGGAGATGCTGGAGTGCCAGAAAAGAAGACGCGTTTGTGACAGATGGGTGGATGTTTTGCAGTGTTGAAAAGAAATTACATCCTTCTCAAAATGTCATTTTCCTTCTTGCGCTGGCATTCCCAGGCATCACATAGCTGCTGGCAGAACAGTCTCAGCAATGAACGACGCCCCAACTGAAGGAAACGGCAGAATGCAAATAGGTGCTGCAAAACGTACAGCTGGTTAGGTCAGGGCTGGTTGGGATGATGACGATTGCTGCCAATTACAGAGGTGATTTGTTACTCCTCTGCCGCTTCCTGATCTGGAAGGCACTTGCAGACTTCCCAGCTGCCCAAGAGGAGGCAACTTTGCCTCCCTGTGACTAGTGCTGATCTCCTGAGACAACCTGCTGGGGCTGGAGGCACCACCTCCCTGCTCTGCCGTGCTGAAGCCTGGGGCTGTACACAGACATCAGGCCACAAGTCAAGGCCACCTCCCTGCCTCAGTGTGCTGCCTTAATGCAGCCTTTTGGTGAATGACAGGAAAAACCTTGGTCTGCAGCTTGGTTTCATTAGAAGCAAGCAACACAGCAAACCCCCAGGCCTGCAGGAAGGGTCTGCAAGTCTCGCTAGTTAGCCACTGGTATCCTGCCCCACAGAGGCTGCGTTCTGTTGGCAATATTATATTTCTTTTCTTACTTTAACTCTTGTCTTTAGACTAATTTCAAGGAAAGACCGTGCCTACTCTGACAACATTAACTCCCAGTTATTCTCTGCTGTAAACAACACTAAAACAGAACAGCCAGTCACAAACAGC
>NW_009725630.1:0-321 GCF_000703405.1 Apaloderma vittatum
GCTGCTCCCGGGTGCCTCGGCGGCTTAAGCCCGCTCTCGAGTCCGTCTGTCCTGCCGGGGCCGGGTGCTGCTGACGCCCGTGGGCAGAAGTCATCGGGAAAGCGAAGTCAAGGAGGGAGGGAGTGGTTCGGTTGTGTTTCTCGTGTCGCCGTCCTCCTTGTCTCTGGAGTGCTGGGAACCATAGGCCTGTGTGACCTGAGCGTGGTTTTACCCCACGTGTACCAGCAGAGCTACGTGCTCAAAGCACTGGCTAAAAGCGGTGTTTGAAAGAGAGTCGTCTGGTTTGGTTTAGATTTTAACGGCTTTTACTGAAAAGTCAGA
>NW_009725630.1:363-42609 GCF_000703405.1 Apaloderma vittatum
GAATAAGCTCCAATATTGTCATACCGTCATGTATAAGACATCTTTTTCTTTTTCTTTTTCTTTTTCTTTTTTGAATAAGCTCCAATACTGTCATACCGTCATGTATAAGACATCTCTTGTTCTCTTTTTCTTTTTCTTTTTCTTTTTCTTTTTCTTTTTCTTTTTCTTTTTTCTTTTGTCACAAACTGGAAAACAGGAGTTTCAACCTAAACATAAGGAAATACTTCTTTACCATGAGGGTAATGGAGCACTGGCACAGGCTGCCCAGGGAGGTTGTGGTATCTCTGTCTCTGGAGACACTCAAAACCTGCCTGGATGTGTTCTTCTGTGATCCTGCTTGATGATCCGTAGGGGATCCTGCTCTGGCAGGGAAGTTAGACTAGATGATCTTCCAACTCCTACCATTCTATGATTTTTTTTGAAGCTGTGTTTGCATTCTAAGACCAGGCTTTCAAGTAGAAGACCAGCTTGATGCTAGGTGAAATACAATAATGCAAACTGCAATGTGGCTTTAAATGTTTAAGGTTTGCAGTCTTGCTGTATTTTTCTGACACTGTAAGCAAAGGTCTCTGAATGGGTAGATGGGTTTAAGGTGCATGCAGCCAGAATTAATGAAAAATGTGTTTGAAAAAGATCTATGGAGAATAGCTCTGTACAAAACATTACTATCGTCTCAGTAATGTGGTTCTGAAACTTTCCTTAAATTTTTCCTTTTGCTCTTCATCCCTGGAGGTGTTCAAGGCCAGGCTGGGTGAGGCTTTGAGCAACCTGCTCTAAGGGGAGGTATCCCTGCTGTGGCAGGAGGATTGGAAGCAGATAATCTTTAAGGTCCCTTCCAACTCAAGCCATTCTATGATTCAGCATCAAAATTTAGGGTTTAATGCTGACAATTTATTGAGTGCAGAGTGACTGAAGTAATACTGTGGTTCTTGCTGATACGAGTAGGTTTTCCTTTTTTAGCCATAGAGGTGTATGTGAGAGGGGGAAGGTAGGTCAAAATTCCTTCAGATTTCTTGAAAGTGGTTTAAGATCTGTTGAAGCATTTCATTTTGAATCAAAATAAATATTTCGTGGTAAGTTTTTTCCTTTATTTTATTAACCTGAAGGTGACTTTTAGACAGAAAAGTAGTTTTGAATTTAAAGATGTAAACATGTCATTTTAGAATGTTAAAAGAGAACAGTTCTTTGAATAGCTCTTGGATAGTTTTCCCAGAGCGTGTGGTTGTATCTGTGTTGCAGCAATATCTTGAGCAGCTCCCTGCTCTCCCTGGGTTGACGTCCTTTCCTGCACTGTCCTAGTTTTAGCTTCTTTTTGTGTGAGGGTGACAGAGCACTGGAACAGGCTGCCCAGAGAGGTTGTAGAGTCTCCTTCTCTGGAGACTTTCAAAACCCACCTGGATGCGTTCCTGTGTGGCTGCCCTAGGGGATCCTGCTCTGGCAGGGGGGTTGGACTAGATGATCTCTAGAGGTCCCTTCCAACCCCTGACATTCTGTGATTCTATGATTTTGTGGCAAAGGAACACGAGGGTGTGACCCCAGAGTAGATGATCTTTCAGGCCCCTTCCAACCCCTGAGATTCTATGATTCTTCATGGTGATGCGGTAAATTGGAGGACCTGTTCCAGAGGGAAAAATAACCGTAGTAACTTTTTTTAAGAGCTACTTCTGTTTTTATTATTTTTTTAAACTTTGTGTCCCATCTAGCAAAATACAGAAATTCTTTAGCACAAGCAGTGAGCTTTCTGCTGAGAAAGATGGATCGACCACTTCCAAAGACAGCACAGCTGAATCATGGTGGTGCGGTAAATTGGAGGACCTGTTCCAGAGGGAAAAATAACCGTAGTAACTTTTTTTAAGAGCTACTTCTGTTTTTATTATTTTTTTAAACTTTGTGTCCCATCTAGCAAAATACAGAAATTCTTTAGCACAAGCAGTGAGCTTTCTGCTGAGAAAGATGGATCGACCACTTCCAAAGACAGCACAGCTGAAATGGCATCAAAGAACCAGGAGGGTACAGCAGAAACACCAAAGCAGAAGTTGTTGGACCTTATTGGTAATATGAAAGTAGAAGTGAGCTACAGGAAGAAGCTCCAAGAGATAAAAGCACGTGAGATTGCAAAGCAAGCTACAGACAAGCTGGAAGGCCCAGACAGTGAAGGTGCTGCGCTTCGGAGAACTGCAGAACACATCCAGCGGTAAAGTATAACAAATTTTTCTTAGTCTATTTTCTCTTTTTAATTCAGGTTGATTTTTTTTTTCATTCTCTAGAACAAAACAAAACATCAAATGCCATTTCTAAGCATGGAAAAGAATTTGTAGAAGAGCATGGTGTACAGGTGTAGGTGGCGGTTGATCACAGGGAAGAATCTGTACAAAAGATGTGTGTTTTCTACCGTACACTACCTTATTCTGCACTGAGACTTGAAAAGTAGCGCTAGAATCTGCCTGTGGAAAGTTATTTTAATGGAAGGGGAGAAATAGCACTCAGATAAAATACAATGAAACTGAGGAAAAGGGAAAAAAAAAAATTAACAAATGGCGTCGTGATTGTCAAGTCTTGCAAGTAGCTCCCCTCAATGACGTGCTAGATCGTGCTGGTAACCCCACGTGTCTCTGCTGCCTGTGGTCTCCCAGCTTGACACCTGAGCGGCTTTGCATCGGCGTAGGGCTGCCGTTTGCCCAGGTCTGAGAACGAGCACTTGTCAGCGTCATTTGGCAGTGGATGATTAGTGCAACTTAGGGCAAACCTGGCCACCCCCACTTGACCTGATGCGTAACTGTAACTTCTGCATTATTAAGACACAAAGCAACTGTACAGAAGTGACATTTAAATATATCAAGACTTATATTGTTGTTGGTTTTTTTGCATTTCACTATCTTTTGTGTCCCTTACAGAGTCAAGCCTTTAAATCCAGAACTGGTGGAGGCTGCTTCTGCTGTTGCATCTTCCCTGCCACTCAACAAGAAACAGACAGAATCAGAGCTACTTGCACAACTAAGAAGACACGAAGAAACTACAGATAAGCAGAAAAAGGGAGGAACTATTAACATACGGTCTGTTTACTGAATATTATTCTCAATAATGCTTGAAATCCTGAATTTGCAATGTCATCTTGAAGGTGATTGGGTTGTGTTTGAAAGATGGCCCTAAAAGATAATTTGGACAGATTATCCTGGATATTAATCAATATTGGGAACATCCCTGGTCTGGTTATAACAAAATCCCTAAATTTTGCCATCCTCGTTCTAAAATGGTTTTGCAGAAGTAGGATTGTTTTCCTACCCAGGATCATTACTTTCTTGGACAGGCTAGCAAAATAACAGATTTTTTTTTTTTTTTTCCTAAGCTTCTGAAACTCTCACACAATGGATGGATTTGTAGATGGTTCAGACGTCCTGTCTGACCTGGTGATTTTTCATGACAGCTCTGCAGAACTGAACTAGAGCAGCTCTATTTATAGCCCCACCCTTCCTTTCAAAACTTTCCAGTCAACACAAGAAACTCATCTTTTGGCTTAACTCCGTTTCCAGTGTGGCTTTCAAACAGATGAGAAACATTAGCTTGAAAACCGAAACAGTTTTGAATACTTGTTCTTTTGGACGATGGCTGAAGACATATTTTTTCTTTCTTCTCCCTACCCCCGCCGCTAGTATTCAGATAACTACTGAGAAAATAAGGCATTAAATCCATGTGGAATGCTGAACTAAACAGAAAAGGGGATTTTCAGCAAAATAGGAATGTGAAACCTTTATTTCTGGCTGTTTGCAGTGTGAACTGCAAGCCACCTATCTTAAGTTTTAAATTATTCTGTGAAAATGAGTTTGTCCCAATCCAGGATTTAAGTGTGACCCATGTATTAATATTTGTAGGTAGCTCTAGGGGTCAGTAGAGGATCTGCCTTGCATGTATTTCTGCGTACTGCAAACAGAGCAGCCGACAAGCTGGTGTTAGTGGCTCATATTTGTCTTTTAAAAATGAGTGAAAACTAAGGAGGAACGCGACAGATGCTTGCGAATAGGTGCAGTTAGATGGTTGCAAAGAGGCTCGAATACACAATGCTCTGTGCATTTTATTTAACAGAGTTATTCACCTTCTTCAGAGGGTGTGAAGGGAAAAGGGAGAAACTATGCAAGTTTCCTTTTAGCCTGTGTTCGTGATTCTCTACCAAGAGTGCTCATGGTGGTTGTGGAGAGGAGAATGAAATTCTCTCCAAATGTGTGAGGTCTGTGCTATTTGAGGAGGAAGTAGAGCTTTAGGAAGTACATCTCCCAAGGCTGTGTGCTCTGTTTTCATAATATACTTTCAGCCTGAGTATAGGAGATCTCAAGAACTTGACAGAAGCTCTTGGAGCCAAAATGTGTAGCTTTAAAAGTTAGAGATCTGGCTGGTTTATGTAATCTTGATGTCTTTCTGTGTAATTTTTTTGGTTGTTTTTTTTTGTGTGCAATGTTACCAAAGAATTTTAGAGACACTTGCTAGTGTACAAAGAAGGAAATAAGGACTATTTTATATAAAACTTATGTTTGTTAAACTATTATTTATCCCTGGGGTTGTTCAGAGGAGCAGAGTACACAAGTGTCTTAACAGTGGCATTGGCTGTGGGTGGCCAATTTAAACATAATTAGAGCCTACTTCGGTACTTGAGAAGGTGTTGGAGGACCGTGCTGATACTGAGTGAGCTGAAATGTGCAGTGGCCAAATTCATACGTGCCTGCATCTATTCCTGGTCTGCTCACTGGCATTAAGGGCTCGCTGTCCTCACCACTCATTGCCCTTTCCCTCAAAGCACTTACCAGCTGTGGCTGCTGTGGAAGAAAGAATGTGTCTTTAAGGAAGCTGTAGTCTAAGCAAAAAGGCTTTTGCTTTTTTTTTTTTTCTTTTCTCTCTTGCCCAAAATTAAATTCTTCAGAAATTTAGAAGCCGGAGTCCCCGCAGCTGTATAGTGCCTCTATGTAGTTGATGGGTTAAGACATGCTATTACAATATTTTAGAACATGCTTGTGGATGAATCACAATGGTTAGAAAAATGCATTTTCCTCAACCAAAACCATCCTTTTTTGGTTGGCTAGGAATGTCATGGCTGGCTTGCTCTGCTTTGAGTTGGCAAGTTCTACTTCATGAGGCAGGTTTGTGAACTAGCTTACTTCTATCTGGAAATACATGTCAATTTTTTTTTTATTATCTGCTGAAAAGTTCTGTTTTCTTCTTTAATAGTTAAATAACAGTTTGAAACTATTTATTAATGGATGAGTTTTCTTGAAAGACCAGCAACTCCTGCTGGTTTTCATGACTGTAAGCTTGGTTAATGCTGACCTTTCACAGAATCACAGAATATCAGGGGTTCGCAGGGACCTCAAAAGATCATCCAGTCCAGCCCCCCTGCCAGAGCAGGATCACCTACAGTAGGTCACACAGGAACACGTCCAGGCAGGTTTTAAATGTCTCCAAAGACATTTCACAGTTAGATCCTGAGATGAATTTGGTACTTTCAGCTTTCCGATCAGTGCTAAAACTGTTGATTTTAAGAAGTCCAGCAGAAGGCAATAAAATACTTTTAAGAGGTTAGAAAGTAATTGCTTTTATTCATACATGATTATTTTGTGTTGATTTTTATTTGACAACAAGAGAATATGGGCAGTCCTTTTCCTTTTTTCCCATAAAGGTTTTGCATTCAATGTAGTGATGCCTTTTAAAAGATAGTAGATATTCCTCTGTTGTTTAAAAATTAGATACGTTCACAAGCAGTAGAGCCATGTAATTCTCAACTGAAAAAAAATTGGCATACTACTATTTTGATTTATGAGGCTATGAAATAAATTGTGTGTTGTCTGGATCTTTCGGTTTATATTACTTTTTTTTCCCCCATGATTGTGGCGTGGCCTCCAGAGGTCACTGTTGTTTGCAGTTGTCACCTTGTTTTCTAGACAGTGTTGAGGACAGTGTGTTCACTAGGAGGGGAAAATATTAATGATACAGGAATTTATTTTTCCCAGTGTGGGATGGAGTTTCACTCAGTGGAAATTACAACGGCACTATACCAAAATAAAATCTGCAGCACTACTAGTTGAAATTTCAGCTCCTGTTTTGGATGATAATGATGAAGAAAAGTAATTCTGAGATTAGGCTAAAACGTATCCAAAGCTCCTTAGGTCTTCACTTTTAGTATTGTAATTATTGCTTGGTAATCAGGAAGGAGAGAGGATGTGTGGTTGTTACAAAAGCCTTACTTCTGTAATACTGAACTGCTGTAGGTACAAGCTTGTAATCTGCTTTTTTTTATTACAAAAGGCATTCATCTTTGTAGTTTTATTTTTAGTTAATATAGGGACGCTTTAAGTGATGGAGTGATGAATGTTCCTGCCAGAAATGTTCGTATACCCCTGATGAGGTGACATTAAGACATCCCAGTGAGAAATATGATACCATTGACTGCATGTTCTTGTAGCTTGGTAGCATTGTCTGTCCAGACCTGCTGTGCAAAACCACAAATAAATCAAGGTCAGCTGTGAGGAGAGCTGCTCTGAGCAAGCCTGATCCCCCTGAAGTATGGGAACACTCCAGCCTTTTAGGTCACAGCCGAGTCAAGCAGTTGGGCAGAGCTGTGTGTGACTGACCTTAGGAATTATGGCCCCTTGACCCTCAGAAGTGTGTCAAGCCTCTGGCCCAGCACCAGCTCACTAATGCCAGTAGGCACTTTGTGCAGTAATTTCTAGTGAGAGATACTCAAGTAATCTGAGCTTGGTTGTTATTTTTTTTTTCCTGCAAGATTAAATTGAAATTGTTTAAAACGTTTTCAGATGACTTTCTTTCAGAGTAGGTACTTGAAGAGCTATGCTATTCTTGTTCTTGCATTTGAAACCACATCTAAGACCAAAGAGAAGTCCTACTGTGTTGCTCTGGCAATTAGCTTTTACGGTTTGTCAGAAGTACTTCTTTCTTGTCGATGAAATCTCTTTTGACTTAAACTGCCAAAAACGTAGTTTGAATTTCATTCAGATTTTCATAAAATGGGTATGCAGTATTTTCAATTTGGCCTACTTTTTTGGGGGGGAGGGGGCGTATCTAGGTCTTAAAACTTAAGTGCTGCAATTTTGGCTGCCTCTGTGTTACTGACAGCGGCTGGGTGGAGAGGATAGCCGTAAGGAAGAATTACCAGCTCAGTCTTTGCCACCCACAGACCTGCCAGTTAAGGGGACTAATTAGCGGAGACAGAAAGGTGGCGAGTTTTGTGTTGGGAACGAGCTGCGCGCAGCGCTGGAAAAGATCACAGTGTTTGCTCTTCGCGTATGATTTTTGACTACAGAATTACAAAGGAAGATGTGGTCTGTTAATGCCGTAATATGATTACGCAATGCAACAGATTGCGGTGGATCAGGAAAGGTGACCTACTTATTCGGGTGACATGATTGACCCGTGTCAGCTGATGTATGAAGGCAAGATTCCCTTTGCTCTGCAGCAGCACAGCTCTGTCCCTGGGCAGTGTTTGTTCCTGTCCAAAAAACCTGATGATTTTCGCCTCTCTATTTCAGCACGCTCCTTATATTCAGAGCAATTCCTTCTTTGCTTCAGCAAAACGTAACTAGCACGCTCTGAGAATATTGATATGCGGCTGTATGAAATTTTTCTTATAGTTGCAAATGAGATAATTTCAGCGAAAGCATTCGTTGTAGATTTACTAAGCTAAAATGGCACTTCTCATTTAATCTGTGTAGAACGTCACAAGCGAGATGGTTTAAAAAGTAAGCCTTGAATGTGTGATGACTTAAAAATGGGTGTATTTTGTGAGGAACGTGTAATACTGTCTCGTTGAGGCTTATGAAACCAATCAAGAGTAGAGTTTCTGATTAATGCATACGACAAACTTCCTTGCTTTGTCGATTCGTTGAGTTTTTACATTCACATTTTTAATTTCAGCAACGTTATTTCAGAAATGGCAGTTAAAAAGCAATCCCGAGCTCAGAGAGCCGTGAGGATATCCAATCGCATTTCCTTGGAATTGGATGAGGATGGTCAGAGAATTAAGCCTCAGTCTTTTGACTCCAGAAGGTATTTTTGTTGCGTTTCCTTCCAACAGGAGTGTGCACTCAGTTATTATAATCAGATATTATTTTTGGTTCAGCTGCACATATTCTTGTTACTGTGATACTTCAGAGATTAAAGAATTTCCTTAAATATTTTTCGAGAAGACACTGTCAGTGTTACAATTAACTTCTGTAAGAACACACTAGTTAACTTTAACCAGGTAATCAAATAACGTGCACTTTTTTAATACTAAGTTTTGGTTAACTAAAAATACTTGGTACTGAAATGGAATTGTGTTTATTTTAACTAGTTTAATTTATTTTCACTTATGCATGATACAATTTTATATAACTTTCTTAACTTTTTGGGAAATGGAGACTTTGAAGGCTTACTATCATTAAATTGAAAACTTTGATAAATATTCTATGTTTACAAAAGTTTCATCTGATCTCTTGGGTCTTTAAAGAGATTTTTAAAGTTGTTTTTTAATTTTTACCATCTTGTTGGTGGTCACCTTGTGGTCACCTTTAATTTTTACCACCTTGTTGTAAGTCATTTCGTAGCTGATTATTGTCTGTGTCATTATAATTGTCTATGAAATTAACTTCATTATTTACATGATGTTTTAAGGGTACTCCTTAAATTTATCTTGCTCCTAGTTTTATGTGACCAGTCTATTTCTTAATGAATTAAGTAGTGCTCTTAAATTTTTGTTTTACTCCTATAAGTTGTGCTTTCTTGCCTGCAGTCTTTTGATTTTCCCACGCTGTTCATCATCACATTCCTTCTCACTATATTCTTTCTCTAGCAGTTCTGGTTTTAGTTAGATTAACTTCTCCAATCATTAATTTATTTTGCAAAGTAATCCCCTTTTCTTAGGGTTGGGGGCTGGAAGTTGAGCCATTTGTGTTTAGATAGATAATGCTGAAGACAGAATTTGTAAAACTGAGAAAAAAAGAAGTCTAAATTTATGTGTGAGTAGATGTACAATATTCTGTCCTCTTTGGCTGAGGCATCTATTTCAATATATAATAAACAGAGAATTGTGACTTTCTGTAAGGAACAAATCAGAACATGTGCATTGAGCCATGTGGATCATGCAAAAACCGGAAAGAAGTAACTTCTCGCCAGTCATTATAAGAATGTAACCTACTTGCTGAAATGTTTCTGAGTAACTTCCTTGTTCTTGAACTACCGAACTGTTAAGGTGTGTTAAGGAAGTATCTCTTGGGCTTCTTCGGTATTTTAAGGCCAGCAAGCAGTGGTTTTCTTTTCCTGATGCAAAGCTTACAGAAAGTGCAAGAGGGGCTTCTTGTCATGGAAGCCAAAGGGAAGAAATTGAACAAGGTTCTTGATTGAGCCCTTCTGACTGAGATATTTCTCTCCTGGGGTTTTCACTCAGCTATAAGCTGCCAGTTTGAGGAGCAAGGAGACCAACTTAATTGTCAGCTGCTGAATAGCTCTGTAGTTATTTTTAATATGGGGCTAATTATCAGAGAGAGTTGGTAGTCATATGAAAGTAATTTTATTATGCTGTGATTCTTGACTGGCTGTGAGAAATACTTTTAAGGTGTTGGATTAAAAAAGTTTTTCGAAGTTTGAAAGAAGAGAAATAATATCTAGAAGTATAAACTGAAAACTTGAGCTACTGCATGCTTCTACAGTGTATATTATTTTATATTTTTGCTGAACTTTTCATTTGTTAGCATACTGCAAAGTAAAGTGAATTTCACTTGTATTTGAGAACACTTATTAAACTTATGAATCTGAGAAGCTTCCTTGCCCTCTTTGTGTGATGAAACTGTAGTTGGTATACACTTCAGGAATAGTACCTTCAAACAGTTTTTAAAATCCCTTAAATGAGCAAACTGTCTCCAGTTTCAGTCCTAAGTGTCCTCCTGCATCCCTGAAAATCTAATGGGTATACCTATCTCTTGATAATAGGGAAAAAAGAATATCTAACTTTAAATCAAGTTAGTAGATGTCAATGAGATGAGTGGTGATATTGCCTTAGAGTGATTTGAACTAATCATTTTAAAATAAGTGTTCTTCCAAGTCATGCTTGTAACTTAGGCCAGTCTTACTGGGAGTTACACACAAATAGGAAAATATAATCCTAAATCAACATTCTTTTAAGGTTCTGTAATTAGATGGCTCTATGCTGAAATAGATCCAGATCAGTAGCACACAATATGACAGAGCAGGTTTGCAGAAGAGATCATGGCCATCAGAAACCTGCAGTAAATCCAGAGAGGTGCAATTTTAAGGTCAGGAGGGGCAAGTATTGGCACGGTAAGAGTGAATGTGTAATAGCATAAAGCAGAAACTATTGGACTATTTCAGCGGAAGGTTTTATGATTAAAAGAATCATTTGTTTTGAAGTTCAGTGTGTTCTACAGTAAAGGCATTGGTTTTACTTTATTTCCATTTATTAGAAAGTTTATTTCATTACTTGTTGAACTCTGTTTTTTATTTTTTTTAATATAGGCTTATGCTAAAGATAAATATGGTTAAAAATAGATGGTCAGAGTGAAATATTTTTATGTTCAGAAGAGAGAGCATCAGGGTAATGCTATTTAAAATATATCATACAGATATACTTTGAGTGTTTGCCATATGGCAGAGGAGATGGCTGTGTAATCTTCCAAAAAGGCTATTTATGTCATAAAGCAGGAATTGTTTGATGTAGATGTTGCCTTTTTCTCTTCCTGAATTGTGCAATGTTTTTAAGAGGGGAAAAAACTCAACTCACCAGATTCACTTTTTAGTTGCAACTTTGTAAAACTACTCGAGTGCTGTGGTTTGATACTGTTTAGCTTTGTTCAGATTCCTAAATATTTCAGTAAAAAATGACTGCAAAGATAATGTCTGGTTTATGCCCATTCTTTCGCACAAAAATGTTTTGGGAAGCTCTGTTACAGACGAATAATGAAGTCATAAACACTTTCTCTGGTTAAAAGCCTGAGGATTCAGTACGAGTCACTATCTTTTTTTTTTTTTTTTCCTCCAGAGATCTGTTAGTTCATGAGAGTATTTTGTGCTTTTAAATATTTTCTGGCAATGTTGTGAAATGTTGTGAAATACTAAATATCATTTTTCTTTTTTGTTTATAGAAGTCTCAAAGTAGGAAAGAGGCTTAATATATTCGCTAAGGCTTCTACAGAAAGAGAAAATGCACTGAAAACAGGTTAGTGGAAATTCAATAATGAA
This sequence comes from Apaloderma vittatum, assembly GCF_000703405.1. Taxonomy (NCBI): domain Eukaryota; kingdom Metazoa; phylum Chordata; class Aves; order Trogoniformes; family Trogonidae; genus Apaloderma; species Apaloderma vittatum. The sequence goes on from NW_009725630.1 coordinate 11,596, forward strand.
AAAAAACCAGTGAAGCCAAGTTCTGAATTTTTAGAATATCAAGAGATTCACTGTTGTGAAGGAGACTTATGACCTGTTAACTTCCTGCTTTCAGATCTATAAAAAAATGAATAATGTAACTCCAATTTTTAGCAAGCAGAACTTCCTTGCAGTGTAATAGATTTTTTTTTTCTGGTGCTAATCAGGACATTCTGTTACTGACCTTGAAGGGTAAAACTGACTTTTGGTCACTAAGGCCAATCTTTCTCCTGTGAGAGTAAAACCAACCTAGAATGGTTTTGTCTGCTCCAGTAGCTTATTTGGACAAGTTGCAAACTTGCTGCATTCGTCTGGACAGGCTGTAGAGCTGGGCAAAGGGGAACCTCATGAAGTTCAATATAGATAAATGTAGAGTCCTGCATCTGGGGAGGGATAACACTGGGCACCAGTACAGATTAGGGGACGTCCTGCTGGAAAGCAGCCCCATGGAGAAAGACCTTGGAGTCCCAGTGGACAGTGAGTTGTCCATGGGACAGCAATGGGCCCTTGTGGCCAAGAGGGCCAATGGGATCCTGGGGAGCATTAAGAAAAGTGTGTCCAGCAGGTCTAGGGAGGTTCTCCTGCCCCTCTACTCTGCCCTGGTGAGACCACACCTGGAATACTGTGTCCAGTTTTGGGCTCCCCAATTCAAGAGAGACAGGGACCTACTGGAGAGAGTCCAATGGAGAGCTGTGAGGATGATTAAGGGACTTGAACATCTCTCCTATGAAGAGAGACTGAGAGAACTGGGGCTGTTTAGCCTTGAAAGGAGACAACTGATCTTATTAATATATATAAATATCTGAGGAGTGGGTGTCAGGAGGAAGGGGACAACCTGTTTTTGGTGGTGCCCACTAATAGAACAAGAAATAATAGGTTTAAGTTAGAACATCAGAAGTTCCATCTCAACCTGAGGAGAAACTTCTTTACTGTGAGGGTGACAGAGCACTGGCACAGGCTGCCCAGAGAGGTTGTGGAGTCTCCTTCTCTGGAGACTTTCAAAACCCACCTGGACGCGTTCCTGTGTGGCTGCACTAAGTGATCCTGCTCTTACAGGGGGATTGGACTAGATGATCTCTAGAGGTCGCTTCCAACCCCTGACATTCTGTAATTCTATGATTTTGTGGCAAAGGAACATGAGGGTGTGACCCCAGGGAAACAAGTGTACTCTACAGGTGGGTAAGTGTAAGCAAGGTAGAAAGAAAACAAGACCATGCATTTGATTGCTTTGTGGCCTTGCTTAGTGTTGTGCATGTAGTTTGAAAGATCCTGTAAGTGGTGAATGGACACCTTGTTTTACCTACTGTAAAGCTCTTCATATATGTTTAGAATCATACAATGCGTTGAGTTGGAAGGGACCTTTAAGGGTCATCTAGTCCCATCCTGCCTGCAATAAACAGGGACGTCTTTAACTAGATCCAGTTGCTCAGAGCACTGTCCACCCTGATCTTGAATGTTTTCGGGGAGTGGGGCTTCTACCACCTCTCTGGACAACTTGTGCCAGTGTTTCATCACTGTCAAAAATGTTTCATCGTTGTAAAAAATGTCTTTCTTATATCTAGTCTATATCTACCCGCTTTTAGTTTAAAATCATTACCCCGTGTTGTTTCACAACAGGCCCTGCTAAAAAGTCTGCCACCACCTTTCTTATAGGTCCCTTTTAAATAGTGAAAGGCCACAGTAAAGTCTCCCTGGAGCCTCCTCCAGGCTGGACAACTCCAGCTCTTGCAGTGTGTCCTCACAGGAAAGGTGCTTCAGCCTTTTGTTCGTTTTTGTCACCCTTTTCTGCACTTGCTCCAACAAGTTGATATCCTTCTTGTGCTGAGGACCCCAGAGCTGGACACAGTACCCCAGGTAGAGTGTCACCAGAGCAGATTAGAGGAGGGGTAGACTCACCTCCCTTAACCTGCTGGCCATGGTTATTTTTTTGGGCTGCAAGTGCACGTTGCCGGCTTGTGTTCAGCTTTTCATCCACTCCCAAGTGTTTGTTGGCAGGGCTGCTCTCAATCCCTTCATCTCCCAGCCTGTATCAATACTGGGGATTGCCCTCACCCAGGTACTGGACCTTGCGCTTGGCCTCATTGAACCTCATGAGGATCACATGGGCCTACCTCTCCAGCTTGTCCAGGTGCCTCTGGATGGCATCCCATCCCATCCCATCCCATCCCATCCCATGCCATCCCATCCCATCCCATGCCATCCCATCCCATGCCATCCCATGCCATCGTCCTGTCAACTGCACCACACAGCTTGGTGTCATCTGTAGAGTTACTGAGGGTGCCCTCGATCCCCCTGTCTACGTTGTTGATGGAGATACTGATCAGCAGTGGTCCCAGTATGGACCTCTGAGGGACATCACTTGTCGGTGATCTCCATCTAGACATTGAGCTGTTGACCGCTGCCCTCTGGATGTGACCGTCCAACCAATTCCTTATCCAACAAATACACATGCCAAAACTCACCGAAGATAAAAACTAATGGCAAAACAGGTGTGACCTACCTTTGTGTGCAGTGAATGGCACAGCGCTGCAATGTCTTAATGCCACGTGAGGGAGGGAGCTGTCACCCACAAAAACTTGGCTTAACTGCAGATTGGGTTTTGGGTAAGAGCATGTGAGTAAGGGCAAGTCATGTAAAGAACTCGCTCCCTCACTTTTCTTTCTAAACAATGAAAACTCTTCATTGTTAGCACTGAGCTTTAATAAGCTCGTTTTCATAAGCTATGCTGAGGCCCTTTGGAAAAAAAAATAAATAAAAAAAATATTCCAGTATAGTGACTTAGGATTATACATAAAGCCAGCAGCTGCAGAAGAAATAGTATTCGCTCTGATATCTTAGGAAATGATAAATATTTGTTTCTGTTTTGACAGTAGGACTGCAAGATTTCTAGCAGAGTAGTTTTCTTCTTTTTTTACACTTGGAACTGCAGAAAGAAATTAATTTGCCTACTTTATTTCCTTAGTAAAATGTCAGATACTGCTATCTGCATATTTGCAAGCAGCTGTGAGCTTTCTGAATGCAGCCATCTCTGTAGTGGACTATGAAAGTTGCTTATTAGAATGGAACTCAATTTGCTATTTAAGACTGCCGATTTCCTTAAAATCAGTCCATTTTGCATATAAAAATGTGACAATCGATGCAGTGTTAAACTGTTTTGGAAAATGTGATGTTCAAGTAATGGATCTTTGAACTGAATCAAATTTACTCAGGTAAAATGATGAAAATTTAACCTTTCTTTTTTTTCATGAACACAGTGCAGGCACAATGACACACAGTAGTCACCCTAGAGAAAAAGTTGAGATTTTTTTTTTTTAACATAAAACTGGAGTGTGCACAAATTGTGTAAGAGAGCAAGTGGACTTTACTGGATTTGTAATTAGATATTAGAAAGTAAGCTTCTTTCAGCTTTTTATGTGATGTTTCCCTGTTTGATTCTAGGAAGCCTTGAAGAAATCTACAGTATGTTCTAAGCCACGAAGCTTATTACTTGGCTTATTGACTAAGCCTGATGACAAAAAAAGAAATTTGCATTAATCTCAGGAAATACCAGTGGGATACATGATACCTTAATTCATTTGCTTTCACTTTCTTGGCTTGTGTTAGTGGAGATAGTGAGTTAAAATATTATTTATACATGACAGAAAAGCAAGTTCTGTGGTATGTATTAAATATTTATTTTGAAAACCAGAATGTTAACTGGAGAGTACATTGGCATCCTGAAAAAATTATTAATAACTGTAAATGTAAAGTATCAGTAACTGTTAATCTCTTATACAGAGGTGAAAATACAATGTTTATCACTTTTACTGCAGGCATGAAAAGTTGAGTTTTTACTCCTTTCTATTATAACATTTATTAGTAGTGCATTAATAGAAGGCATTTTTTCAGACGTGTACAATAATTTCATTCTGGTGGCTTGTCATGTCTTTTATCTGTATTATATTCCTGCCTCCAGCCCTCAAATCAGAGTAGGCAGCTAGGGAGCATAGTTTTGGAAATTTTCCTCCTAAGTAAGAAGTAATTTGAAAAAGTATCTGCTGAATTAACACAAAAAATGAAAACACTTTTCAATATGTAAAAATTCTGTTTGCCCATTCATTTTGTTTTTTCTTGAAGGAGAGGGGGTAAGAATTTGTGGTAGCTTTTTTTTTTTTTTAATCCAGTTGAGGTGTAAGCCACTGAGCCAAAGAGGAAATTCTATCTTTGTTTCAAAAGCTTATGAGGAGTAAAATAATAGCTGATTGGCCACGACCCACTTCAAATGGACTGTAACATTTGAATTCACATCAAGATCTCTGTTCTGAGAGGGGCAGACAAGAAAACAAAAAGGAGCGCGACTTGGGCCAGCTCATGAGACAGCAGCAGCCCGAGGCACTCCCAGCGGTTCCTCCCTGTCCGCTGGTAACAGCTTGTTCCCTTCACTTCAGCGACGCGGTTCGGTCTGGGCTCGTGACCAGTTCTCCTGGGTGGAGGGGCAGGAACTCCTTAAAAGTAACTCTTCTGCTGTCTGAGTACACTTTGATTTAAAAAAAAAAATATACATATACATCGGGAATAGATGCTTTCCTAAAGGGACTCTTTGACTTCAGGAGGAGAAGAGAAAATCAGGATTTCTCAAGTCTGAGAGGCAAAAACTGGGGCACGTGGGAGTGCTGAGGAAAGAATTGAGTTGTTTCCCCAAATGAGAGTCTAGTTGTGAAGTATCTGAAAACTCCTGTTGTAGGCAAGATTTCTTTAGCAGAGTGCACCAGTCAAGTTCGGAGTTTGACATATGTGCAATTTGCGAAGACAACAAAAAGAGAAAAAAAAAAATTGTGGAAAAATTAAATTCTGGCTCTGACAGGCTTAAAAATAAATAATCCCCTAGGAGTTCACAGGAAGATTTTAGCAGACATTTAAGAGTTCAGTGGACTTTCATTTCAACAGATATTTCTCATTTGAGAACGGTGATGCTGGCATCTGAGGTAGAAAAATTTGCCCAGCTGTAAGTGTTGGTTTTCATGAAGATTAATATTAAAGGACTTTGTTTTAGCTAGTGAGAAGTCTTTGGCATACTGACAGATCTTTACAAAATTTCTTTTTCAGTATCTTCACCAACAATTTGGGATGTGGAATTTGCGAAGGAGATTGCAGCAGTAACTGCACAGCCTCCCCGAAACGGTTTTGAGGAGATGATTGAGTGGACAAAAGAAGGAATATTGTGGGAGTTCCCAATTGACAATGAAGCCGGTAGGTGCACTGTTAACTTTTATTACTTGTCTGTATTTATCTTTTTTTGAGAATTAGAGCATGTTATGACCTTTGGCTGTTTTAATGTAGTCCTTCAGCTATGAGTCACGCATTCGATAGTAAACAAATAAAACTTTCCAAGTGTCCCAAATCAGAGATGCTTCAGCTGAACTCATTCTGGCACTCTTCAGGTGCAGTCCTGCAGGTGGTTTGACTGATCTGAGACCTGGCTGCTGCTAAAAAGGGGAGGACTCCCTCCCTCCTTTACTCCCTCAGCCCTGATGCTTTCGACACCAAGAGGCCATTCAAGTCTGTTACATAATGCCTTTTACTATGCAACTTCTTTGAAGAAGCTTCTAGCAGAGGATGGGGGAATCTTAAAACCACTGTGTGTGTTTTATAATGTAGAGCCTGTTCTTTGGTGCAGCTCTCAGACCGAGTGGCTAGTCGGATCCTCACCAGCTCTCTGCCAGTTCCCTATCTGCCCCGACTGAGTGTTAAACAGCTGTTTGCTCCCTTTGTTCTGTCTGTTTCATAAGAATAAACAGTCACAATATTGACTCTCTCTGGGCATGTATCTTAACTAGACATCTTTGTGCATGATATTTACTTACCATTTAAAAAAAGCAAAAAAACCCCTCCGTGTGAAGTTAAGCCAGCAGAGAGAGAGTGAATGTAAAGGAAGGGAAGAATAACTACACAAGCTAAGTGTACACTTTAGGAAAGGGGACTTGATAACTTCAGGGAAAGCTTGGCTGTGGATTGTGTTTAATTTTTTTAAAAAGACCTTAAAGACATCAAACAGAACTACTTTAGAATGATTCAGTCACTGAAAGCAAAACAGGTTAGCATCTGAAGCTGGGAGTCTTTGAAAATCTGTCCTGTACTGAGTTGCAAATTGCATAATGTGGTTCATTGTTTCTTAATGTTTATTCTCATCCTTTTTTGGCAGTTTCTTCACAGAATTTAATCACTGCTGCCAGAATTGATCTGTTCCATCATGTAGAAATCCAAGTATACTCTGGTCATGTTTTTGCAAGCTTAAAACCACTGTGGCCAATGGTTTTTCTGTTGTTGTAATGTGGCTGGAACCCTGCTGTCTGGGGCCGTAAGTGGACCAGGCATCTTTGGCGACCAGTGGTTTTTCTGTTGGAGCAACGCAGCCGGAACCGTGCTGTCTGGGATGGGGTGGCCAATGGACAAAGAGTCTTTACATATACTTCGACAAAATCTTTATTGATTTGTCCACAAAGGCTAGTCATGTGGAAAATTCCAGTGGAGCGTTCCAAAATCTATCACCTCTCAGGTTGAAATATCAAGTCAGTAAATTCCATCCTATCAGACTGCCAGCCCACAGGCTTTTAATCAGGTCAGGTATGTCAAAGCACAGTTAGAAGCTTGAGAACCTTGCTCCGATCTCATTAACATACTGTAATTTCAGGGGCTCTGCAAAAGAAAGATGCCCCTTCCTACTGTTAATTTTGCGGTTTTGTAACAGTCATTTCCCTCAGTAAGAGAATATTGTCTCAGCTTGTTCTCTATCAAGAAATGTGTGATTGTGCTTTTTATACCACAAGCATGTGGCTTTAAACACCTAAGTATAATTACATTTTCTATTGAGGAAGCACGAATTCTGCGCTTTTAGCATTGTGAAAGCCTTCAAGGCTTTAAATAAAATACAAAAAAAGGGAAGAGGAGCACTTACAATTGTTTTTCTTGGCTCCAGAGTATCTCCAGTGTTCTCATTAGACTGCTTTACCAAGGCATTGTGCTGTGCTTTGAGGCATCAGGGCAAAATTATGATTTTTTGAAACTTCTGTGTCTCTGGTGTGAACATCTGAAGGTGTGACTAAGTGTGCTGGCTTGCCACTGTGACCAGTAGCAGGCTTTCCCCACACCCTGCTGCCGTGGTGTCTGCTCCTGCCTGTCTGCCTTTTCCCTTATTTGATGCAGTTAAAGTCACTGTTAGACAGAAAACTACCTTTTTTTTTCCTCTCAATCTCTCTGACCTCTAATTAATTTTTAGCAGATTAGCAAGCCAGTAGCATAGCTTGCATAACATTGTTCTCTCTCCTCTTTTCTGCCTGCCTGTTTTGCTTCTATTTGCTTTAGTTGTGCTCCGTGGCTTGCCATAACAAAAAGTTGGGAAAAAAGTTGATTTCTACCCCTTTTTTACAGTTATTTCTGTGTGCTTATGCCCGGATTACTCCAGTCCTGAGGACTGCAGTCATTAAAAAGGACAGTGCAGATTACTGATGCTACTCTGCTTCAGCACCTCATTCTAGGGAGCAAATGCTTCTGGTGGGCCAGAGACTTTACGACAGAAATGATAGGCTTAATGGAAGTCTCAGAAAATTAATGCCTCAGTTGCCTTGTGTGGCTTCTGTAGGTAAAAGTTCACCAAGTCCTGTTCTTGCTGTTGTGCTGAGATGTGTTCTCAGCAGAGAAGCTCTGGATCAGTTTGTCAAGACAGGTGGCAAACGTTACATAACCAGATCATGATACTTCGTCACCTTTTTAGCATATCAGCAATACTCCCCAGAAGGATGAACATCTACATTTGAGCTGTTATCTTTAAGACAAGGTTGATTGTGTCTTGCATGGGTTAGTGTTTTAGCTAAAGAAATCATAGAATAATAGAGTGTTCCGAGTTGGAAGGGACCTCTAGAGATCATCTAGTCCAACCCTCCTGTCAGAGCAGGATCACCTAGGACAGGCCACAAAGGTGGGTTTTGAAAGTCTCCAGCGAAAGAGACTCCACACCCTCTCTGGGCAGCCTGTGCCAGTGCTCTGTCACCCTCACAGTAAAGAAGTTTCTCCTCATGTTGAGGTGGAACTTCCTACGTTCTAACTTAAACCCATTATTTCTTGTTCTATTAGTGGGCACCACAAAGAAGAGGTTGTCCCCTTCCTCTTGACACCAAGTTCTCAAATATTTATAAACGTTGATAAGATCCCCTCTCAGTTGTCTCTTTTCAAGGCTAAACAGCCCCAGTTCTCTCAGTCTCCCTTCCTAGGAGAGACGTTCAAGTCCCTTAATCATCCCCGTAGCTCTCCATTGGACTCTCTCCAGTAGGTCCCTGAATCTCTTGAATTGGGGAGCCCAAAACTGGACACATTATTCCAGGTGTGGTCTCACCAGGGCAGAGCAGAGGGGCAGGAGAACCTCCCTAGACCTGCTGGACACTTCTCTTAATGCACCAGACTTTCTGTTTTGTGTAGTATGTAGGGGATTGGAAATAGGATATTGGGAGTGGGTTAATTTTTGCTATGAGGTTGGTAAAGAAAATCTTCTACTCTGCATGTTGTTTCAAATGAGGTTTCTGAGGACAGTGCAAGAGAGGCTGAGGAACAGACTTGTTCTTCCCATGCCGCTGGAGTCATGGCTTGCTGCGGTGGTGGTGGGGAGTTGCACGAGCTTATCTCATCTAATCAGTTCCCACCAGAGGTCTCAGCCTCTGATGCTTTGGGCAATTGTGGTCTCTTTGTGTGATGCACACTTTACTTTTTTGAGGGCTTAAATATGTGGTCTAACTGAAACATTTGGACTTGACGCTTCATCCTCAAACCACATAGCATGTCTTCGACAAATGGGAGATCAAAATACGTGATGTAATATTTCCTTCTGACCTGCGTTTTTGTGAGACATTAAGTGGTTTAATTTCTTTTGAGTTAGAGATGAAAATTGATGAAATTATTAATTAGACATAATGTCCATTTCCCCCCCCCAACAGCGTCAAGATGCATTATTTGGATCCTTTCTATACTGAGTTTGTTAGATTAATTCTCATGGATTTTTGGGGCTGTTGGAGTGCGTCCAGAGGAGGGCTACCAAGATGGTCATGGGGTTGGAACACCTCTCCTATGAGAACAGGCTGAGAGAGTTGGACTTGTTCAGCCTGGAGAAGAGAAGGCTCCGGGGAGACCTTGTAGCAGCCTTCCAGTACCTGAAGGGGGCCTGCAAGAAGGCTGGGGAGGGACTTTTTACAAGGGCCTGTAGCCACAGGACAAGGGGTAATGGGTGGAAGCTGGAAGAGTGTAGGTTTAGATGAGATCTAAGAAAAAGTTCTTTACCCTGAGGGTGGTGAGGCACTGGCACAGGTTGCCCAGGGAGGTTGTGGATGCTCCATCCCTGGAAGTGCTCAAGGCCAGGCTGTATGGAGCCTTGAGCAACCTGTTCTAGTGGGAGATGTCCCTGCCATGGCAAAGGGGTTGGAACTAGATGATCTTTGAGGTCCCTTCCAACTCAAACCATTCTATGGTTCTATGATCCAGGTACAGTGAGATTCCGCCTTCCCTTGGTGGGCGAAAGTTGGCATGGGTGGCAAAGGATAAAGGGATCATTGCTGCACTTCTCTAAGTGGACACAGGTTTCCAAGCACAACAGAAATATTCATCCTGAAGCTAACATAAAGGGAAAGGAAGAACTTCTGAGGAAGAAAATATGCTTTATTTTTCAAGGACAAGGGAGATAAATGTGGCATGTAGGTGGTATTGATACACTCATGTATTTCTGCGAAAAATCTGTGGGGAAAAATAGAGATATTCCCCAGCTCTGTCAGATATTGCAATACTTAAAATTTGAAAGAGGTAACGTGAACTTAATGTCTACAGGGCTGAGAGACTTCTCCATCCCAGAGCTGTGCATCAATTATTCTGAAACTAGAAGCTCTAACACAGGAGGGAGTCCAGGACTGACATAGCTTAATTACCTCAATTTTAATACTTCTGCTTTAATGTTCTCAAATAATATATTATATCCTAGCTAGTATAGATAACTACGTACACTTAAATCTATTATGTCTACACTTCCCGTTTTTGTTATCTGGAAATGACTATGTGTAATATTTTTCTCTAATGACAGAATTTTACTTAAAGGTGCAAATGTCATTTACAACTCCCTAGCAAATTGAGATAAAATATAAATTTTCCTGTATCCCTAGCTAAAGAAAAGTCTTTTACTTGCAAATCCCAGTTTGCCTTGTTTGTTTATCTCAGAATTGGGAACCATGAAAACAGCCTTTTTTCTGTATGTAGAAATTGGTGTCGTGAATCTGTCTTGTGTACGGTAGCATCACGGTCCAAACTGCAGCGAACCACAGGTCAGAGAGCAAAATTTTACCGCAGGATCTGAGCTGTGCGAGATTAGAGATCTACAGTAATCCCTTGTCCCGTGTTCCTGTGGCTGCTTTTGAACGCATCGGCTTTTGTGCTGGTTCTGACTTAAAAGTAGCAGCTGGGAAGATAGATGCACAACGGTCTTAAATCAGCGTACCCTCACAGCTTCAGAAAGTGTTAGAAAAATGATTTTCGGTGCCCATTTAATAGCAGTAGGATGTTAAAACCGTTGCTTGGCATGAACATATAAGCATGTGTTGGTTGGGCAGTATTAGCTACTTCATGAGGTTGGCTCATTTGTTCAAGACTAGCTTGGATGCTTTAATCCTCTGCAGAATTTAGGCAATTGGTGTTTTCTTATGGAAGTTATTAAGAAAGCATCCCCGATATAAAAGGTGATAGCCGTGATGAATCAGAATTTTCACTTACTGAACAAACAGATTTTTAGCAAGAAGATGTATTAATTTATATTTTTTTATTATTCCCCCCAGCTCCCGCCCTGGCATCAGTTTTCAGTGAGATTAACAGTCAGGAAGTTGATTTAATTATTGGATATTCTTATAAATGAGGCTGCAGAATGAAAGTAATACATTATACAGGAGTATGATATATGCTGGCATTTCTTGGGTGGAGGGAGAAATGAATGTCTGAAAATTTTGCAGTTTCTTTCACTTACGTGTCATTGGCTTAACTGTGCAAAAGAGGCGCAGAACCATTAATATTACTAACTTATTTGTAAACTGTATTCTTTTCTGCTTTGTTAAATTTACTGTTATGATAATAGCTTTGTCTTTTGGTTTTTTTACCCTTCTGTTAGGGATGGAGGATGATGCTGAGTTTCACGAACATATATTTCTGGAGAAACACCTCGAAGACTTTCCCAAGCAAGGACCTATTCGCCACTTCATGGAACTAGTCATCTGTGGGCTTTCCAAAAACCCATACCTCAGTGTTAAACAGAAGATTGAACACATTGAGTGGTTTCACAAATATTTTGAGGAAAAGAAGGAGTTTCTTCAAGAGATTTGAAACTTAGGAAGGTGCTTAACCTTGACATTACATCAAAATTGATGATGTCTTACAATGGAAATACTGCCAGCGCATAGTAATCATCTGACCTGAAAGTTGTATTTTAAATAATAAACTGAAAAAGTCAGTGTCATGTGTGTATTTCCATGTGTATGTAGATGTTTATGACAAAAGGTGGCACTGAAAATTACAGCTTTTATAGAATGTGCATTTAAAGTTCAGTTTATCAAAATGGTTGTCTTTTATTGAAACTGATCTTTTGGTCATACAAAATATTAGGTTTAATTCTACTTCCTTCTCCCTTGGTGTGTATCTTGACAGGTTTGATCATCTTTCCCATTCTGAAAGCAGTGCTTTCATTTTTAAAAATAACTTACTGAGCTAGTAACATTTCATTTTGCTAATTCTGTAACTGTGCAGGTATTTGAATAGTATTAAAACCTTTCTACTCTCCTTTCCTTAAGTATCTTTATTGGCTCCCTTTAAAATTCTTGGTAATGAAAAGTCATTTGCGTGGAATACTTGTTAATTCATCTGCTCAGTGTAAAGCTACTGTATTTCTGAGATGTATGCACTGCATAATACTGCTGAGTTGCATAAAATAATACAGGAGGTCTCTCCTTACCATCCACACATCCACTTTGAAGCATTTGACCAGCCTCCTGTCGGTATTTCTTGTTCAAAAATGGGTCTAGCTGTCAATTAATCCATAAAATTCTGTTTCATAATTTTTGTTCTTCGTTTTAATTCTTATTCTCTCACATTCACTGTCTCACATTCTCTCACTCAACCACTTCAGCAGCTCTCGGCATTATAAATACGCTCCTGTTGTTTTTCTCACGTTTCCACGTGACTCAGACAGGAGGGAGGAAGTTGCGGAATGAAGGTAAAACGCGCTTCATCCGCAAACAGACTTACAAGAAAGCAAATGAAAAATAAAGAGTTGGCCTTTCTCTCCGAGTTGGAATATTGCTGCTGTGTTCTGCTCAGCTGCAGGATGGGGGCTTGCCTGTGTGACAAGGGACAAGACTCCAGGCTGTGGAAAGGAAAAGTGGCTTTTTGTCTTTCTAGCTGCGGGAACAGCAAAGTTCAAATTCTGCAGAAATTTTCAGAAGCTTCCTGGCTTTCGAATGGAGCGGGTAGTTCTAATTTTCAGTTCAATGCCCAGATACATTTTACTTCAAAAATACCATTCTTCCTAAATTTCTACTAACCTGTGCTGCACAGCCTGTATTCTGCAGTATTTCAGGCCTTTTCTAGAAGAAGGTACAGTCACTTTGAATTCATTGTGGGCTCTTAGAAATAGCTCCTCTGCATGTTTGCATTCAGCCTGTGTTTTGATGTGAAAAACAGGACACTCACAAGCTCGGCTCTTGCTGGCCGAGGTTCAGGAGCATTAGCCGTGCAGGAGAGCTCTGAATTTCACAGCACTGGGAGCGAGGTGAATGTTATCATTTAAACAGATTCATTAGGAGGTCGGTACTTCGGCGAGCTCTTAACAAGAGCTCTTGGTGCTTAGGATCTTTGGAAAGCTGTAGTAATTCCTACTTAGGTGCTTAAATATAGATTTGAGAGTTAATACTCGGCAACAGGATTTGAATAATCAGACCTAGCTGCACATACGTACAGATGCTTACTGGGACTGCTCAAGGCACATGAAGAGGGCCCAAGTGGCAGGGCTTTTATGTGTGTGGGTTTTTTGGGGTGTGCACTTCTTGGTAGTCCCAAAGGAGTAGGCTCACAGAAATTTAAAGCATTGTTTACAGATTAGTCACTTAGGAGCATGAAAATCATCCCTTTCTTTTGCAGCCCAAAGGATAAAAGCTGTCCACCGTTGTTCGGAGCGAAGCCAGCGGTGAAGCTAGAAGCTAGTCATTCCCACGCTAGAGTCATTCAAGCTTTTCTTATGATAGTGGTTTTTTTCCCCTCTTGCAACTGGTTAAGTGGTTTTATGTGTAACTTAGTGGATTCAACATTAGAACTTTTCTGAGGCAAACCAGTGTTTGTTATGTTCTGCGGTCTTAACATTTCCTTCTTTATGCATGAAGCTGAGGTCTTGTTATTGCGCTACTAGTGCCATTCCTCCATGACCTCTGTGTTGGAAAGTTCTCTGACTTTAGGGGTGCTGGGGCAGTTGATGCTGCCCTGAGAAGAACAAGAAGGTGGAACAAACTGGCCCGCGGCCTAATTGTGGGGAATGTTGTTCATGGCCCATTTTTAGGTGACAGTTTTTCTTCTGAGATGGCTACAAGGGGTATCTAGCAGAAGAAGAACATCTTACTGAGTGGAGGTGGCTGAGGTACTATAAAGTTGCATGCAAAGGTGTTGATGACAGTTGATAGCACTATGAATCATGGTCATGACTTCCCCAGGCTGACAGCTACACTGTGAAGAACTCCCAAGCTCCCTTTTGCCCCCGTTTCCACCCAGACAGTCTCCATTTTCCCCATGTGTGCTGCTACTGCAGCAGTTTCAGAGGGTTTCTGGCCATCTCAGAGGAGGTGGAGTCACTGGTGCAGACAGAAGCCCTGGCAGAGGGCAGCGACTCTGCATTGGCAGAGTGAGGGAAGAAAAAGGGGAATGAAAGGCTCCCATATGGTTTGTGAAAGTGCAATAGAGAAGTTCAAGGCATAACATCTATTATCTGCCTGTCTTTGTCCGTGTAACTTCTTTACCTCTGCTTCCCAAAGGCCATCCTTGCCATGCCCTGCCAATGGCTGAACTGATTATTGAATTTAAATTAATCCAAAGCACTTGGTCACAATCCAGCTCCATGTCTCCCTCCGCCTAACTGGACAGGTCAGAAATTGGGCTGGAAAACCCCAGACTTCTCAAGGATGGCCCCTTGTCAAAAGGGAAGGATAGGAGTGAGTAGGGTGACAACCCCATGAAGGGCTGAGTAATTTATTGTGTTAATGCAGGCAGTCTCAGTGAGGTGTGTGAGTGCCGGCCCTGTGGGTTGGGTGCTAGTCCAAACCTTGTCTCTGACATCTGATGGCACCCTTGGTCTTCTCAAACCTATTTGATATGAATGGTTTGCTAGAAGTCAAACTCGAAGTACTTTCTTCCCTGCTACGAAGCCAGTGTGAGTGTTTGCTCCCCAAAGTGGTCTTAGAAAGAGGCTGGAGGAATGACTGTATGGTTTGGTTGCAAGATTTTCTGTGCTGGGATTTCAGCTCTTGGTGTTCGTTCCTACCAAAAAATTACACTGGCATTGATGTGGCCTGTGCCCTAACAGGGGAGCTGTACTCCTTGAAGCTTGTCCAAGCACTGGGAGAAAGGTGGCTGTGGCTTAATTTAACCCTTCTGACCCAGCAAAGGAGCTAAAATGAATGGGGGAAATAGGGAGGACAATCTTGCGCATGTTCCCTAACCTCAGGCAGTTTTTGCTTCAGCCATGTATTTTTAGATGAAGAGGAGCACTAAAGGAGTCCTGGAGTGCTACTCAGGTCCATTTTCTTTCAGCGCTTACAAAGATGATAACATTCCCGCATGAAAATAGCTCCTCATCAGAAGCTTGTGCTTTGATGAGAAGCCTGGAGCATAAAGGCATTTATGTGAGAGGGACCACGCTATTGCTTTCAGTGAGGATTTAAAAGCAAGTAGTCTCAGTTGGGTTTGTGAGGATCACTTAGCAGAACGATGGTCGTGGACAGAGAATGACGACTTCTGAGGTTGCAGGGCCTGGTTTTCACTACAGACATGTGTGTGGGCTTTGTGAAGTCTGGCTGCTGCTGTGATGGTGTCCAGCAGGACATGGTGAAGATGTAAATCCCACCCTGCCAGGTGGCTGCAGCAATTCTGGTCTCATGATCTCCACAAGATGTCAGTGTAGATTTATTGGATTAGATATGAAATCCTCATGCTGTTCCCCCCACCCAGCAAATTAAAGCAAAAAAAAAATGTTTTAGAGCTGCACAATAGGTTTGATTGTGCTTTGGCATGTGTTGCCCATAGAGGAGGGACATGGTGAGCACTGGCATCCAGGGAGGGACGTGAGTGACACCCCGAGATGAGAGCAAAGCTCCTGGCAAAAAAGGGCAACGCTTCGCTCATATCAAGCTGCCCTTACTCCCTTGGGGACGAGTTGCATATGTGTAGTACGCAATATTGCACTTGTGCAATAAAGTGCTCTACGTTTTACTCAAAGAAAACCTGGAAGCCTGAAGAAAAACTAGAAGGGCCAGACTGGGTGACAGGAAGGATCTAAGGGCAATTGAGTCGAGTCATGTATTGGAGAAACTTAATTGCTGGCATGCAGTATCCAAAGCTTGCTTTGTTTCTTTACTTAGAAAATGTGATCTTGCAGTGTTGAGCAATGAGCTGTGACCCTGCAAAGAAACCAAGACATAGCGTCCAACCCAAGGGTGTTCCCTTTCACCTTTTAGCTCTTTTGCATAGCAATCCCTGCCTGTCAGAGACACTTTTTTATGCCTGTTGAGGTGAATTCAGGTAGATGTCAGCCGCAGAGGAGTT
The DNA here is from genome assembly GCF_000703405.1 of Apaloderma vittatum. Lineage (NCBI taxonomy): Eukaryota > Metazoa > Chordata > Aves > Trogoniformes > Trogonidae > Apaloderma > Apaloderma vittatum. The sequence continues at coordinate 27,466 of NW_009725630.1, forward strand.
TTTCCTTGGAAGAAGATTCTCTGAAGCACTGGCAGTGGTGGTGGAGACGCCTGTGTGGGAGTGGGTTTCCCATATCACTGTGGGCTCGGCTTCTCCATATCACTGTGTTGCCCAGCCTCTCCTGGGACTGCCCTGGGCATCGCTGGGCCAGCTGAGGTTCCCCTGGGCTGCCAGTTCCCAGCTGCTGCAGCCATGGTGGGGAAACGAGGCAGCATGGCCAGCAGCTGTAAGGATGTTTCAAACCCAGCTTCCCTCTCTACTCCCTGGTGTTTATTCCCATTTTCCCAATAAAAGCCAAATGCAGTGCAGACTGCCTGTCCCTGCCACCTCTCCTTGCAGTGGTGGCCTGATGTGGGTGGCCCCACTCCCACTGTTGCGCTCAAAACCCGAGGAAGCCGCTGAGTGATGATTCATTTTTGGTCCCCAGCGCTGCACCCTGTCACCCGCGAGGGAGGGGAGGGAGCGAAAGGTGACGGTATTTGTCAGTGGTGGCAGAAATAGCCACGTTTCGGATTTCACTGGGGAAGTGGGGAGGCAGGGAGGGAGAGCAAGACAAATGCAGTGCTCAGCCCGGTTCCCAGGCCTGCCTCACAGCCAGGAGTGAAAAAGCAGCACCCCATTTTCCTTATGGGCAAGTATTTACTCATGTAAATTTGCCTGAGAGGATCCTAGCTCCTCCTCAGCCTTTGCATTGGGCAGATCACATAGAGATGGGAATGCAGACTTTGTCTTGCCTTGGTGCCCTATGTGCCAGCTCACCCTGGGGGCAGCTGCGAAGACTTTCTGGGCTCAAGGGGTTCCTGAGGAGGCACTTGTGTTTTCCTGCCCTCCACACGACACAGGGCTCTGCTTGACAGGTGGTCACACTGGAGAATTATTCTTATTTTTCTGCTGGCAAAGGGGTTTTCCCTGTTCAAGGGCTAAACTCAGCCCACGTGCTTGCCACTGGCGTGGGCCAGCAGCTGGGATGTGCTCCCGGGCTGCCCAGGAGAGGGAATGCTCTGCGGTCCTGGGTAGTTTTTAAAGATAAGGGATAATCTTATCTTTAGAGCTGATTTTTAAATAGAATGAATCCCAATGCTCAGCACACTGCAGCCACGTTGGATAAGGGAAAAGGTGCAGACAAAACAGCCGCCTGGATTTAAGGACAAAGCTGGAAGTTTGCTCCTTAGGTTAGCAATTACCCCCGGAAATCAATGGACTTGCTCAAGCAAATTGTCATTTTGGATGCAAGAAGACTTTTCTGTGAACCCGTCCTAAGCCTCCCTCGTGAGGGGATGTTTGGTTAGTGCTTTCTGAGAGGAAAAAATGGGGCTGGAGGCACATACCAACAGCTGCTCCTAAAAACCTCCCAGTCCCTTAGATCAGGGTTTGTTCCATTATTTATACACATGTATGTTAGGTATGATAACCATAACATAGTAGTAAATGCAAAATTGTTTTATAAGCATGGATTTATAAACCTACAGGCTGTAAGAGGAAAGAGGGAAAATAAAAGGAAAAAGGGGAAAACAAAATACAATGTAAGGAGGAGTTCAAGTTTAGCCCAATTTTAAGCTGAAATGCACATTTAAAATAGGCTCTGTGATCACTGAGTTTAAAACTGTGGGAAGCATGGCTCTAATGAAATTGTTGGAAGTGACTTTTTCCCCCCTCTCTCTTAAAAGCAAGTTAATATTGTGATTTTTTTGTGTAAGGGGTTGGTTTAGGACAGTCACAAGATATACAGGCGCAAGTGTGGCAGTGCTCTATCAGATTGGCAGTGATTCTGAGCTGCAATATCCAGACCCAGATTGTGTGGTGAGGGTATAAATTCAAGTTTTTAAATGCTCCAAAATCAGATGCAGCTGCCAGGCACATGAAAGGTTGGTTGCCTGAATTCAAGGCTGCAGGCAAATTGGTTCCCCTGCCATTGCAAGCTGCGTGATTTACTAACCAGAGTGATGGAGAGGGATGAAGGCTGCCTATCCCCTCTCCAAGCACCCCCATGGCTGATGGGGCTGCCACGGGTCCTGTTGGGATGCAGAGGGAAGGAAAGAGGCTTCCCAGCTCTCCAGAGAGGCCAGCTGTCCCACCCACTGTTCCATTTTCCACTTTCCCCTCTCCCAGACCTGAAACATCTGAAACAACCCACCTGGGTCAGGGCAACCCCTGGTATTGATATAGGCTGGAGTATGTTGTGATAGTAAACAGCCCTGTGGAAAAGAACTTGAGGCTACTGGTGGATGAAAAGCTGGACATAAACCCATAATGTGCACTCGCAGCCCAGAAGGCCAATCGCATCCTGGGCCACATCAAAAGGAGCGTGGCCAGCAGGTCGAGAGAGGTGATTCTGCCCCTCTGCTCTCCTCTGGTGACACCTCACCTGGAGTATTTTGCCCGGCTCAGGATGGTCTTCAGCACAGAAAAGACATGGACCTGTTCGAGCAGGTCCAGAGGAGAGCCACAAAGATGATCGGGGGGTGGAGCACCTCCCCATGAGGACAGGCTGAGATTGTTCAACCTGGAGAAGAGAAGGCTCCAGGGAAACTTCATTGTGGCCGTAACGGAGCTTTGCTGTTAGCGTTATTGCTCCCACCACCAATTTCTGTGCGGGACAAGACCCATACCCTGATTTGGGAAATGCAACTGGGACCTCCTGCCCTTGGATCCTGCTAGAGGAGACAGTGGCTGTGCATTTGCCAAGGAGAGATGTTGAAGGGGGTGTACCTTCTTCTGTACTGCATCAACTCCCTGGGTACGTGTGTACTATATAATATGTAGGTTTAGTTTGAGCACAACTGCCACCCGAGGCAGTTTTTCTGCAACTTGATGATAATAGGACTGACCAAAACTGTAGCTGAAACACCCAACCCTGTCATTTTGCTGCTATGAACCCAGGGGCTGGGAATGGCTGCCTTTCTGAAGCCTCATCCTGTGCTGCGTTGCACAGTGGTTTATTTTCTGCATGGAAAAGCGATGGTTAAGAGGGGAGGGAAACAGGCCTTGTAGTTTTGAAGGGCTGGGTTTCAGTTTTGCACCAGGCAGCAAACAACGTGGGCTTAGGTGGGCTGATGCCCAGCCCGAAGCCCCCCTGTCCCCTTACCCAGTTGCATGGCCACTGGCTCAGGGCTATGGGTCCCGCAGCTTCTTGAGCCCCATATTTCACAAATTTTTAAAAGAAACCTGGGTTTCTGACTCAGCAGTGGTGTTATCTGGAGGTTGGAAGGGGCCAACGCGAGGCTCATTCCTAATTCTCCACAATTATTTGCAATAACTTGCTTGTCTCTTCTGCAGCACATCTCCCAAATGGGCTTTTAGTCAGATCACAGAATCAAGGAATGTCAGGGGTTGGAAAGGACTTAAAAAGATCATCTAGTCCAGCCTCTCCGCCAGAGCAGGATCACCTACAGTAGATCGCACAAGAACGTGTCCAGGCAGGTTCTGAATGTCTCCAGAGCAGGAGACACCACAACCTCCCTGGGCAGCCTGTGCCAGTGCTCTGTCACCCTCACAGTGAAAAAGTTTTTTCTAATATTTTTGTGGAACTTCCTATCTTCCAGCTTATACCCATTGCCCCTTGTCCTGTCATTGGACATTGCTGAAAATATGCCAATGTAGGAAGCACAGAGCTTTCACGCGTCACCACCGCTGAAGTATTTCAATCACATTGTGATGCGAGGGTGTTTCTGCATCCCTCCCTGAGCCATCCCTGGGCCCCCTTCAGTTGCCAAAGTACAGTGTGGTAACAGGAGCAGGCTTAGGCATGGCCAAAGCTGGAGCTAGTGCCTGGTCAAGGGGCTACAGGGGATGTCTCTGCTCCTTTCCAGGACTTCCAGTGCCTTGAGGCCCACCTGCATCACCTCTGACCATCAGCTAAGGGGTGAGCGCTGCAGTTTTCTTGCCCAGCCCTAGGAAAAGCACTGAGAGTTGTTAATTAGATTTTCTCCCTGCTCCCACCACATGGAAATGGGGAGAGAAAAACCCGCTCCTCTCCTCTCCTGGCTGTGATAGAGAAGAGAAGCTGTATTTACTTTCCACTGCCTCATAGCTGGAAGGAGGATGAAAAAAGAGGATGTGGAAAGGGGGAAAGGAGAGGCTCAGGGCACAGGGATCCCCCCTGATGACCACACTGGCATCTGCTGGAACCTGAAATGGGCACACAAGGTAAGCAGGCTGCAGTATGGTGCCCTCAGTCATAGAGAAAATGTTTACTGAGTTGTACAGTAACAGTGCAGGGCAAACTGGGAAGGCGACTCAGAGAAAAATCTGTCCCATCTTTGGTTGTGTCAGGGGTGTTGCTGGATACTATTTATAACATTTAATTATTATTATTTTTACCTGTCCCAGTTCTTCCCAGCCAGAGAAGGTCACTCAAGCCATTGCTCAGGAAAGAAAAGCTAGTACAAAAGAGTAGAAGTCCTGTGTTTTGGGTTTGGTTTTTTTTTTCATAATTTTGCCATTTTAACTTTGGTGAGTGCTGAGATTTCCTACGTACCTGACCTGAGAGTGAGAGATGAGCAAGGAGGATAAAAAGACGAGGAAGGGAGGAGAGGTACAGAGATACAGAGGTGAGTGTGGGTTAATAATTATCAAATAATAATAGAAATATTTAAAACTATTTATTGACAATAAGCACCAGGGGTAATACTGGTGCTTCAGGATAGGGCAGGCAGATGGGCAAGGGGTAAACTGGCAGAGGGAGCACAGCCCCTGTCTGCCCCTGCCTATTTCTGTGTGGTGCCTGGTGCAGGGTGAGAGCTTCTTGGAGAAGAAAAAAACAGTCCTTCCACCCAGAAGGGGTGAGTCTGGGCACCAGATGGGACATGCTGGTCCTGGAGAAGCAGAAGGTCTGGAAGCAGCCCTAGGGTTATGGCTGTGGCTTGCCTCTGTGGTGTGCGGGAACGGTCTCGGGCACTGAAAGAGCATCCCATATGTCTGACTTTTATGTGGCCTGAGGTTGCCGGTATCATGTACCCAAGTTGGGAGAAGTTGTTACTGCTACAAGAGGAGGCAGAAACAGGCACAAAATGTGAAACATGGGAAGGAATTAAAATCTTGTGGTAAGTTTCCTCTACTTTTTTGCTCTTGGTATTAAAAAAGAGAAGCTGAGAGGCTTGGGGCATTCCACAAGCATTTACAGTGGGCTGTTGGCTCCAAACCCACTCTGTTTTGAGCATAAACTCTATTTTTCTGTGGCCTGGTGTAACAATGTGGTGCAGCATGAGCAGTGCCTCTTCTGCCCTGGCAGGGTTACCCTGCCCAGGACTGCAGCAGCTGTCAAGTAACTGCAATAAAAATTAAATGTTGCTGTTAACACACCTCTTCTCACTCAGACAGAGCAGCTACTAATTTGAATAGTTTCTGTGGCTCCCCTCAGACAGCCTTTGCAGCTGCAGTCCCTGATTTTTTTGAGCTATGGAAAGAGATTACCCCTTCCTGAACCATTTGCTAGACCTGCTCACCTCCACAAATGGTGACGCATGATTTTACTGCACAGAAGCCAAACATAACAAATCAACAAATAACTCGTGGTATCTGATCATCCAGGTGACGTAGGTGAATAATTGCCTAGAAACTTACAGGAAGACACTTGAATGCTGAGTTTTTTTGATGGTGACGAATGAACTGTGAGTATCATCTTGCATGCTTCGGCTTTTTGCAGGAGTGGAGGTGAAGATCTGAGTTCAGAACATCTAGAGCCTAGTTAGTTCAAAGGTCTCTGACAAGGGCTTGTGTCTGGGAGGAATGTAATGGTCCTACATGGAGAGAGCTGTGCTGTGCCAAGGTGCTCTTGCTGAGGGGTAAGGCTGTCCATCCCATGCCGCTCTAGAGCTCCTCAATCCTTCCTGTGAACAAGACCCGTCGCTCGTGGATCATGAAATCAATGTGAGGCAACATAACCCTCTAATCCATTATAAAGTGCAGCGCAAGCTAGGTGGCTCAATAATTCCAACTGAAGGGTACTTTTTTTTTTCAGAAAAAAACCCAAGCAAACAAGACAAACTTTTGAGACCTAATGATTTCCCACAATGGAGACTCCACAGCATCGCTGGGTAAGTTGTCGCAGTGGTTAATCATGCTGATGAAGTCAATGGATAAACTCAAGTTACGCCAGTGTGCCTGAATATGAAATTTGGCCTAGTTACCCAAAAGGAGCAGCACTTTGAAGTCTCTATATGTCTTCAAATAAAATTATTCTCCAGCGCCAGATGCGGAAATGCAAGACTTTTCTGCTAAAGCATGCTGCAGCAGGGAATTTGCCTCCAGTATGCTACTGGAATATCAATACCAAATCTGAATTGCACCCACGTTCAAGACAGTTAATAGAACTTACTTTATACATAAGTCTGTCTGTCGTCGTTAGGGCTATATTGCTGCTGGCTGTGATAACGTTTTTATCTGTTAACTTCCAAGCTGCTACGACTAACACCAGCTACTCACGAAATGAGTCAGCTAACTTTCCTTTTAACCGTTTGTTCTGCTCCCTGAAGGTGTTATGAATGTTGTGGTATGACAAGCTAGTTGACACTCATTCCTTTAAAGCTTATGTAGCAATTTTATTGTCACAATAGGCTTACTAAAAAATGGGGTCAGAGTTTTGGAGCAGCTGGGCAAGAAACGTTTTCTGCTTCAGTGTAAAGACATGAGTGAAAACAATTTTTTTTATTTATTTTAAAAGCATCTTATGATGAAACTTGTCATTACAATATCCAGGTTTTTGCTCCCACAGGAACATTTCTTACAGGATATCTGAATTATCTAGAAACTGCCAAGGCAGCTTTATACTTAAACTGGATTATAAGAAAATACACTGCAAATCACTGCAACGAATCATTACTAATCACAGTCAATTGGAGTGATTAAAGCCCTGAAATCTCTCCTGAAGTTGCACTAATGGATGAGAAATTTCGTGCAAGTGGCCCTGTGGTTCTTGGTCCCAGCCAGACATTGTGCGTCTTGTCCCCCCTCACTCAGCACGTTGGAAGACTTTCTGTGGCTTTTCCATCCCGGTGGAATTTCCACAGGAGGACTGGAGATATTTATCCCAGAGTAAGAAGGAACACTGTAGCTTGTTACACCCTAAAAAGTTAGTAACCGCTATAGACTAGTCACATCCTTACTCAGGTAAAGTATTTTCAGAGTAACTAACGTCTCTTCACATGTAAAATATCTGTGGTATTCTTCTTAACTTCCTGTGCCTAACTGCTGGTGCTATGGTTGCTATACATGGCCAAGAAGCTACGCTTTCCTACCCTAGACGTGACCAGAGAGCTCCAGCATATATATGTCTTTTTCTGCATGCTTCGCAGAAATATTTTGAAGCTTAAGAAGTTTCTCAGGTTATACTTGTTAGGTGTTTCAATAACCTCCTGTTAAAATGCTCGTGAAGGATTATTCTTCTTTCTGGTCTCTGATGATTTACTTATTCCTCCAGCTTGATGCTTGTTTCATGCTGATTATAAGGGCCATAAAACCATCACATTGACATGCATCATTTCCAGAGGCAGCTTGATCTCTTTTCTGGGAGAAAATGAGGAGTCACCACCCAAAGGATGCTTCACAGAAGGAGGCCGGAGCCTGATTCCCCAAAGTGACAAGATGCAGTTGTGCCTGAGGCTCCGCCGTCTCCAGCACTGGCTGGGAGCCGAGGGTGGTGGATCCCCCCCCGGGTACGTTCATGACTGACAGCATCTGGTATGGCCCCATAAAGTGTAAACCTTAATCCATCTGCTTGGGAGCCCAGAAAGGTTGATGTAGTTGCTGGGACGTGTGTGAATTTGAGCCCTTTGAAGACAGAAGAGGATGACAGTTTCTCTGTGCCTACTGCATTGATATGAACATGGCTTGCAAGACAGAAACTTTTTATAATGTACCTGTGTTCTATTCTCACCCAAACCATCCAAAAAAAAAAAAAAAAGCAGTCCCAGTTTACCCAGTGCCCACCTAACTGTGCCCCTTGGACACAGACACGAACATCAGTGACCCACTCCAGCCAGAAGGCAGAAAATGTTCCTACTGACAACGATGCATGTGCCTCGGAGAGTCACAGAGTGATTGCCAAGTGGTGAATAACAGTTTATCATGTTCTGGGATCCTTCCCCACGTACACCCACTTTATATGCTTTCCTTTCTAGAGGGGAGATTATCTCAGCCCATAAACACCCCCGTAGTGAGATAGTTTTGTGCAGCTCTCCTCTGCGCGGCAGAGGTAATGGTGAGGATGCCCAATGGAAGGCAGCTTGTGCACCACAGGACCTGTCCTCCAGGATGCTTCGCAGCCACTGTGCAGCAATAGATCATGTCCACACCATGTCCCCAGCACTGGGACAGGGTTTCGCAGCCACTGGAAGAAGCCCTGATAGGAAGAGATGTCAACACCTGCCTTTGGATGCTCCCACATCCCAGCACAGCACGGATGTCCCCCAAATGCTGGGAGAGGTGACCCAGATCCAGTGCATCCTATCTCCCCAAAAGGTGTTGCTGCAAAGCGGAGCTTCTTGACGCAACTGCTTCTTAGTGACAGGAATGAAGTAGGTGTGTTTTAATGAAGAACAGCTTTAGCTTCACTGCCCGTCCCTGCGTGGGAGGATTGCTGTGCTGTGGGTCAGCGCTGTGAGTGGGTTCATCCTGTTCCTCTGCATGGCCGCTGGCCCCAGGTGCTGCAGGATCACCCCTCTGGCTCTGGCCAAAAGTCACCTGAAATCTTTCCTTGCTGGTGGTGCCATTGCTGGTGAAGGAGGTGATAAGCTGGACTGATAATCGTGTCTTCTGTAGAACAACAGATAAGCAAACATTTGAGGAGGAAGAAATTAGTGAGGGGAGAAAAAGAACCTGTATTTCTCACAGGATCAGGATACTCAGTCTTGGCTAACAGGCTGATACAAGCTGGGGCTGTTTCAAGCCAGAATGTTTTAACAGGGTAAAAGGGCCAGTGGGTCTTAGAGGCTGATCTTCTTCCTGCTTTTGTAAGGTGGAAGGGCTTCCTCCCCAATAGGTCTGCTTTGATTTACTACTCCCCTGAAAGGAATCAGGAGTGCCTCCACCAGCACCTAATGCTTCTGTGGATCTGTGGTTCATCCCTATGAACGTGCACATTGTTTTGCACCTGCCAGAGTTTCAGCTCATGGGGTATTACAGAGCATTTTCTGCTTAATTATTTCCATAGCCTTTGTAAGAATTCCCTGGTTTTATTCTCAGCTGTTACTTACTGAACTTAAGGAGATGCACTTGCAGAGGATATTAATCCCTGGCATTCATCACAAGTGGCCTGGATGATTGCTTGAGATCCTTCATGCTTGCTCTTACCGTCATGAGCCCGTATCCCATGGTATAGCTTCTCTCAGAGAAACCTGGCATCTGACCCGAGCATTGCTCCTCTATTCCTATGAACAATTTTATCATTTGCATGTTTGAAGCTGTATTCTGCTTTTCTATCTACCTAGTTCGCGAATACTCACCACTAAAATGATTCTCTAACTCCGAGCTGAACATGAGGTTCTGTGTTCGGCAAAGGCAGGTTTGCTCTTTCAAAACCTCTCCTACCATCTCTTGGTGCAGTACCTCTTTGTGAGTCAGCATCTCATTTCTAATGGTGAAGAGTCCCATTCACAGTCAAGATGATGTTTCTGACACTGAACATAACTATCCTCCAAAAAGTGTCTCCTGCTCCTCTCTGATCTTTCCCTTTTTAACTGTACGGTTTGTGCATGCTCCATTTCTCCCGTAGGTACTAGAAGCCCTTGTCTGAAGACTCTTGCAAAAAGACTTTGCTTCTTCCAAGTGAAACAGATCTTTGGAGAGTCAGACACTGATAGTGTCTGTTTCTTTCCATGCTTTAGACAGTCTTCCACACTGTTTTCTGTAGATCCACTCTCAGTGCCTCTTTATGGTCTCTTCCCAGACCCTCGGTTTGTATTGCCTTTCTGCACACATTGCTTTAAAGTAATTCTTCTTACCTTCATGAAAAGACAAAAAATCCTCTCACTGTGGTCAGTGCATTCTTGGGATGCTTTGACATCCTGGAATCCCTGATCACTGCCGCGAGGTTCCTGCTCCGCTTGTTGCCCTGTCTTCCCATCGCTCTTTGCTCTGACTCCACTTCTGATATGAAATCAGCGTTCTCTGCTGGCAGATAAGGTAAGCCCTGTGGCAAAGTGAATAATGAAGATGAGTCTTTGTTGTAATAACAGGTTAACAGGTGAAGGGAGCAATCTGAGAGGGGGAAACCTACCTTACCTTATAGTACTAGTACCATCTGACTCCATCTGCAGCTCTTCCAAACAAGAATATTCTGGTCTCCTAAAGGCCATTGGTAATTTTGACTGTAGTCCATGCAGGGGGATCAGACTTTAAAGCCCTTATCAATCTTCTCTTCTCTTCCACTGACACCAGCCCATTTTCAGGTCAACAAGTGAATTTTTGAGTAAGTTGCTAGTAAGTCTACGACTGGTATGGCATTTCAAAGTAAATTCAGTAGCAGAGGTTGAACATTGCTAACAGTTTGTTAATTTGTGTTGCTTTCACCAAAGCAAAGCACAAAGATGCTTTTAAATAATATTCTTTTATTAATACTGTCAATACTATTATGACATGATACTATTAAACATACAATTTTATGTTTATCTGTGAATTTATTTTACAGAAAAGAAGGTGATTTGCAGTTACAGCTGTAGGTCTTCCTGGTTAAGAATTAGCATTGCACATAACATAGCTGCTACCTTTGATTTCTTGTCTGCAATGATGCAATTCACCTTTGTATGAAGAAAATATGTGTTTTGTCAGTCTTCACTGAGATGGCACCTGTAAGCCATCTCAAAATTTGGCAGTATGTGTAGGTTTTCCATCCAGAATTGAAGTGACAGTGCTAGCCGACACACTGTATTCAAACACAGAAATTGCTTCAAAAGTATTAGCTGACATTTGACGTAGATTGGATCAAGCATTTGATAGGCCCTAAAAAAAAAGGCAGTTGACTGACAACTGTGAAGGCAGATTACTCTTTTTTAATACTATGTTGAGGGAGGGCTTTCTTGGTCAACGTCCTGTCAGCTGTGTGACTGTAAAGTTTGAGCCAGAGCCAAAGCTTACCAGCTCTTCTTCTCGTTGGCGTATTCTGATGTTTGATTTTTCTGAGAGTTGGGATTACCCTTGGAGAACTAACAGAGGCTACTGAAGCAGCTGCACGTATCTCTAGCGGCCTGCAGGAAGGGTTGGCTTTGCACTCAGATGCAGAGGTGTGACGGTAACTTGTGTCCAGGTCAGCTCTAGTGAATCTACATCAAAGTCAAACCTACATCAAGTCAAAACAGAGGAACACTCAGCTCTCCTGGTTTCCAGGGAACTTTCTCTGCCTACTTTTTCTTCCTCAGCTACGAACGGAGCTGAAGGTGGTTGGCACGGACCTAAACATTTTTTTAGGTCCCTGAGTCATGGCAGGTGAATCATTGAACTGATAAATGAAGCCACACGCAGGCTCTTAAACACCCATCTCCCCAGAATCCTTGGCCAGCACAAAAACATCTTGAAAGCTGCTCTTCCACCTTATGACTGGGAAGATTGCAGGTACTTTCCCCTTTGCCTGGAGATATTGTTAGAAGGCAGCAGAGGCTCGTTTTACCACCATAACAAGATAATTAACTTCATTTTCCCCCAACTAAGCTGAGCAAAGGTTTTGTGCAAGCCGCATGCACTATATGGAGAAAGAGGGCTTTTCTCCCACATTCTTGCAGTGCCCGCAGTGATATGGCTAACAAAAGCTGTTGTCTTCTCAAAAGGAACATCATACTTCTGAATTGTTTCCAGTGGCCTGGCTTGCTCTTTTAGTTTCTATCTAAACTCGCTGCATTAGAAGAATTCCCCCCTGCGAATTGCCTACTTCCCTCAACAAGCCCTTGTGAATCATCCACGAGGGAACAACACGGCGCTGCTGCCATGCTAAGCGCAGCAGCTGCCAGGCTGCTCTCCTCGCCTGCTACAGGGGTATTGAACAGCTTTCATGGGTCGTTTAAACGACTTTCAACATTTTTGTACTTTTTCCCTGCCACACTCCACTCTCCCCCAACTGATTCAAACAAGAGATGCCACCAAGGTTTTGCAAAAGAAGTTTCCAGGTGCTTTTTCACAGCCTCTGCCAATTGTGACACTTATTCTGTGGTGCAGTGGGTATAGGAAAAAAGTTCACTCGTGGCTTTTTGTGCTTGGCTCTGCTGGTGCAGATTCAACATCTTGCAGCATCGATTCCTGCGAAGCACTCTCAAAATATTTGTCACAGACTGCTTTTGCTCAAAATCTATGGGAGCAGAGCAAGCTGTGCAACACAGCATGCCAGCATGCTCATGAAAAATCCCTTCTGGATGCCTGTCACTGCTCTGCTTAGCATTTACCTCTGCACTCACTATAGCCATTTTCTTGACCTCGTGTTTACCTCCATGGCACTTACCCACTTCCTTGCTCAGCAGCAGATCTCGGCTGGCTCAGACATTGCTGCACATGCAGCACTCTGACAGCTAGATGGTAACCCCACGGAGGAAGAGATGTGTTGATTTCATCTGACATTGGCACATGAATTTGATTATAATATCAAAGAAATAATCCATTGACATAGGCGTTTTTGAAGACCTGTTTGCACGACTTCACAAAGGTTGCTCAAATAGATGATTTTTCTGATCACCGTAAGAAAATCTTGGGCTTGGTGATGGAGGAGGAGTTGCTACCCATACTGTAACAGTGGTGCTTGAGATGAAGAGTTGTGTAATCAACGTGCCAGTACTCCACAGCTGATGTTTTGCAAACCACCCATCTGGCTGCTGAGCTACTCTCGCTGCTGATTTCACAGCACCGACAACTTCTGAGTCTCCTTTCTCACCCGCATCTGTATCCAGCTGAAAACCAAGGAGTGGGCAAAGGTCATCTGGGTGACTGCTTCTGCAGTTGTTTTCCTCTGGGCTGTGTTAGGCCATAGAGTATTGTCTTGACCCTGGAGAAACAAGAACTGTGAGGAAAGATTACAATGCAAACCCACAATCCTGCAAAACTGCAATAGGGCAAAGACAGATTCCTGATGATCTGTCAGAAAAGCAAACGAAAATGAGAGCTCTTCTGATGAGTCAGAAATATTTGGCCTTAGCTGTCTGCAAGCTACAGCCCTTGATAACTAGTCAGCTACTGAGATATTCAATGTACTCAAAGGTGAAATTTATGATCATTTCCCTTCTCAGCTACCAGATATTGGTAGCTTTTTTAGGAATATGATGACATCTTTTGGAGCTTCTTTGCCCTTCTCCTCTCTCTTTTTTGTCTTATCTCAGTAGTTACGCCATTCATAGCAACCTTTCCACCCTTCGCAGAGACCTCCATAAGATGGTTGAACATGACCTTTTTCACTCTTTCTCCCTCTCTTCAAGCTGCCAGATGCTCAACACTGGTTAAAGTCGGTGCTCTGTGGTGGATCTGAATGATGTAAGGTAAGAAGATTAAAATGCAGTCATTGTCCTTTGGTCAGTCTCCAGGGTGACAAACCTGGAGGGTGTTGGTGACAAAGTCATCTCCACAGCCTTAGGGCTCTGGAAGTCTTCTCCTCTCCTCTGTGCTTTTTGGCAGACTGAGGCCTGCCTGGTTTGGGGAATTGACTTTGAAGAGGTTCCGTGCTGCTGCGCTGGATTTCAAGTGCTGCTCTGGAGGAGGCTGTACATCTACTTCACACCCTGAATGCTGACATGGGATTGAGGAGGAAGGGTCTAGACAGAGTCAGACCGGTGCCTGTATTTGCACTGCTGATTTAGTTCCAATATTAAAAAAAAAGCGCCCTCATTAAGTTCACATGATGGAGCAGCAAAGAAAGTACCTCTTTATGGAGGCTGAGGAGAATCCACAGAGATGTGGGTTGCTGTTATTTGTCTGAATGGCGCCTCCTGACATCACGAGTGGCTGGAAATGCTTGTTCAAGAACAACAGAGAAGGCAGCTCTTCCTGGCTGTGTTAAGTCTTAGCACGACACTTTCAGCATCTAGAATTGCCTTTCTTGTCTTTCGTGACAGAAGTCTTATTTTGCAGGAAGTGTCATGTGTGGAGAGGGTAATGCTTTCTGAGTCTTGTGAGAAGAGTGTGCTCCCTGCGTCTTTGCAAAGTGACTCTTCAACCACACCACAGCAGTGTTACAAAGAGTAAGATTAGGTGTATACACAGAAGAGAAAAAAGAAAAAAAATGATGTAAGAAAAGGTTTCATTAAAAAAATGTGGGAAGATACTACTTGAAAGAAAGACACATCTGGCAGATGTGGAAAAGTAACAAGCAGTGCTGCTTTTCTGCACTGAATTTCCTGCAATGTAAAAATGTGGTTTTGCAACAAAACTACACAAGGCCCAAGTTTTTAACAAACCAACATATATTAAAGAAGTTTCTAAAATTCATTTTTGTCCCTTGCCCATTTTATTTTGACTCCCGAGTTCTTCTTCAAGTGGGTATCAAAACGCTCAGCGGCCATCACTGCTGGATCCTCCTGAGCAGCACCCTAGCAAGAAATGTTGAGGGTGCCTTGATATTTATTCAGGTGGGTCAAGGAGAAAGCAGCTGGCTGCCTGATATACCTCTTCATCAAGACCTGTCAGTCCCTGGCATCCCTGAGCCTATCAGAAAATGTGTTGTGCTTGGCTCTTTGGGATGGAGTCCCTGCTGAGCGTGGGCTGCTTTGCCAACTCCGAATTTTGTCTTTTTGTGGCACAGCCTCGCTTTGCTGGAAACACCACAGGGAAGCACAGCCAGAGGTGCTTGCTCTAGACTTGTGGGTGCTGCAGGGCAACATCAGCAATGCCCTAGGATCAAGGGGGAAAGAAATGCTGACAGGCTGATGCATGGCAGAAAGCGCTTTGCAGTGCACGCTTGACCATGCGAACTTCACTGCAGTGTAAACTTTGAAAATGCAAATTTACTTCTGACTGCACCAAGGGCAGGAGCTTTGGATCCATTCACCCATTAAATCTCCATGGGGCACACTGTGGTGGGGATGTGAATGTGGCCAAGGTGAGCCCTCCGAGACACCTGTGCAGACCTGCCCTCTACTCTGCCCTCTACTCTGCCCTGGTAAGGCCACATCTGGAATATTGTGTCCAATTCTGGGCCCCTCAGCTCAAGAGAGACAGGGAACTGCTTGAGAGAGTCCAGCG